>NC_057812.1:506442742-506595619 GCF_018294505.1 Triticum aestivum | reverse complement strand
CGGTGACTGCCAACCAGAGGTCTCACGACTTCGAATACCCACCGACCACTAATTTATTACCATTTCTGTCCTTCATATGCACGCTGACGGGTGGGCCCTATGGTAATGTGCACTGCTGAATGTGGACCGTTTGACTGGTCAATTGATCGTGTTATCAACAAATTACGGAGCTGTATAGTGAGCCAGTGACCGTATGATCACCCTAAAATGTACTCCTATTTTATTAACATAGTACAGACTCAAACTACCATTTCTTTCTTTCATATACGGGCTGACAGGTGGGCCCCACGGTTACGCCCCCCGATGGTGCAACACTAGTTGTGCCGTGTGGAATGTTTGACTAGTCAATTGATTGTGTCATCAACAAAATACGGAGTTGTACAGGTGAGCCAGTGACCGTATAATCATGTTATGTATTTGTTTAACACGGTACAGACGCAAGGGCTCATATATATATGCGCAAGCACTCACCGCTATAAGCGCACACACGTGAACCCTACCCCTATGAGCACCTTCGAGAGAGTGGGCCAGCATATATGATCTTGAGATTTTACGAAGTCATCATAGGTGCCTCGTAGTCGAGTGGAACGTCTCCTCCCATTGAACTTACATCGCCAGAAAATACTGAAATTAACACAAGATAAATGCGAGCACCGGGACTTTAACCTTGGTGGGCTCGAGAAACCACTGTCCTCTAACCATCCAACCACATGTTGGTTAGCACGACAAAATGTATGTGGTGACCGTGATGAGCTTATTCTGAAGTCCAGTGACCATATCGTGCTTTCGCTTCAAATACAATGACCGTAAGTGTCGTCAACAAAATACGAAGCACGCATCAAATGCAAGTCCGTCAGTGTCATCAACAAAATATGGAGACGTATCGTGAGCTAGATACCGTTGTACTATTGTATATGCTTATTTTCTTAGTGGCCGATTGCGTGTGTGGTGTGGTGGGCACATCATTTCTAGTTGTGGTGGGTCAACATGAAGACTCATGGGTCGGTTCCATCCTGCGCCACATATAGGTTGGACCGAGACGTGTTATACGAAGACCCATGTGGAGGACTTGACGTACAACACGAAGCTACCAGAGTCGCGGAGGACTCTATCCCCACTGGTGATAAGCCAACTATATATGATTTGTAACCCTAGGCCCTTAGTATGTTATACAAGCTTGGGGGCTAGTTCGTCGATAGTATACACACACGCACAATGCCTAGTATTCACGTGTACTTTGTACACACCCCTATCACTAATATACAGTACCAGGAGTAGGCTCTTTCTTCAACTACAAGGGTCCGATCCGAACTAGGGTAAAACTTTGCCTCGTATTACCATCCAGCCTAACAGCCAGGGATATCCTACCGAATGATATGATGAAATCATATCTGCCAACTACTAAGAGAGAGGTGTGTTGGGGGGCAATGTGTGCGAGAGAGGCCTAAAGATAATGTGCGTGCGGGAGACACGTAGGCACATATATGTGCGTATAGAGGGCTAGTAGAGACCGTGCATGTGTATATATGCATGTGAGAGAAATAGTGTTTTCCAACTGAGATTAGTGAAAAGAGTGGTACATAGTAGTCAGAAAGAGAGAGAGTGAGAGAGAGAGAGAGAAACAGAGAGAGCATGTGCGTGAGACACCCTGACACCCTGAGAGAGATTGTGAGCATGTGTGAAAGAGAAATGCCGATGCATATAAAGTGTGTGCACTTATGCGTTAGATAGAGATATATATAACGCGTTTGTGAGAACGGGGCGAGGCATAGTGCATCTACGTGTAAAAGGCGGTTCTACGCATTAAATTAAAATATAAATGGCATTATTATTTTTGGATGAGATCATGAATTTTGCAAATTGCGTATGGACGAAAATCGGTCTATCAGACACCCATACTCTATTGAATTCTAGCATGTGCATGTGTTTATTTCATATTATTGATCCATAGAGTGAGAGCGGTTTGAAATACAGGCAATGGATGCTTTTGCAATTCATATATAAACATTAATTAGTGCACTCCATGTTGTTAGTGTGAAGCACTTTATACATTTGTCACTTGCATGGATACATTCCAAATTGCTAGCTATGAAATAGAATACATGTCGAATTCAACATAAAGGGGGTTTCGAAGATTCGAATCCATAGGAAGTGCATTCATCTATTAGAACCCGAGATAATGGCATTTTGTAAATCAGATGTAAAAGGGGGCATCAATCTTTGTTGTGAGTTTGAACATGTTATATATATTCATACGCATATCTAAGTTTTTTTTGCAACCAAGGAGATTATATCTGGAACCATGCATGAGCTGAGGTAAGTTGCATATTTTTAATATATACTCGTGTACAATGTATATTCAAATGTAACCCCTCCATTCCAAAATAATCGTAGCTTTAGGATTTTCAAGAGTAAAGATTTGTGAATTTTGACAAATCCTGAAAGTTCAATTCAAGAGAACCGAAAACGTTAATGCTTCTGCTCCCAAATATTGAACGAAGCGCCAAATAGGCCTCTGGTCACCCGAAACCGCACGAGACTAATGTTTTGGTGATAGGAAATTACTGTCCTGACTCTGGCCCGTGTAGCCTATCGGCCCGATGTCCAAAGGTCTAAACCGGGGTAGGTTTGTAACTTCACCAAGACGCCAGTCTCAACCACCTCCAAGAAGCATTCATACGCCGTGGGCGCCTACCCATGCGCTCGGCCGAAATCTATCCCGCCCACATTTGGGACACCTGACATGACTGTCCTACCCCCAACCCGCAATATGTCCAAAATTTTAGATGGGGGCAAAGTTTGTAACTTTCCCCAAATTTCAAACAAGTGTGTCTCAAACCGAAACATTGTTCCCCCTTAGTTCCCCGCCTCCCTCCGTTTCCCCATTCATACTCTGTGGGTGCGAAAATGCCCTCTCCACCAGCCGTGAAACCCCAGCCTCCTCCGTCCTCCACCCCATAGCGGCCAATCCACCGCCGCCCTCCTCCATCACACCGGAGCCGGTACCCCGACATTGTCGTCCAACGAAAACGCAACTGCAACGCCCTCAAGGACTTAGTAGCTGAAGCCAAGGCAGAGCTGCCTCCACGACGCCGACGCCGACGTGTGTCGTACCAGAACCACTCCAACCACACCGTCCTGCGCTTCACTGCTGCGGCTCCACTGTCTCAACTGTCCACCGCACCGGAGTTGTTCCCGCTACGCCATTGTCCGCCGCCTCGGATCTGCTTCCCCACCGCCGACAGACAGCCACTGCACCACACTCAACAACTTGGCCATGGGTTCGTCCAAGGTTGCATCATCCTCCACAACTTCTGGTTTCCGATGAACAACAAGAAGATCGTCACAAAAACAAAAGGAGGACACAGCACTGCCAGCAGAAAGAGGTACTCCTCTTCTCTTATTCATGCAAATCTTACGTCTTCGCTCATACCGTATTCATCCCACGAAAGAAACTAGTTGAGCGCTTCTTACTGCATCTTCTTCGTGATACTAAATGCACAAGGTTTCCTCCCTTTTACTATTTCACCTTTGCTAGAAGTCAGTAGCCCGCCTGGATTTCAATTCAGGGTCAGTCGAACCGCAATTAAAAGAATCAGCACCCGCTTAGGCACGCGGAGCACCTAGTCTGCATGTTCCCCGGGGAAGCGGCGCATCGGTGTCTATCATAGGGGTGTGGGGCGCGGGAGCTGCTTACGCCCGATCTGGAGGTCGGCGGGGCTTGAATGGATGGCCGGAGGGTGGTGCGGTGAGGTCGAGGGGAGGGCGCAGGCAGGGGTGGAATACTAGGCCGGTGGTCGCTGGCGTTTCGAGGAAGATCGTCAACACTGACTGGCTGGAGGTAGATAAAGGCGATCTGCCCGTTCTTTGTACATCGGATGGTGCAGAAAAAATGGACTGACCTATTTGCTTTCAGTCGACTGTTATTTTCATAGAATCCTGTAGTAATTTAGTGTGCCATGCATGTTGTAGAGCTATCATATGTCTCCCGTCATTTATTTCTCACCGACCTGCTATTTGCTACCTTTACACTATACTAATTATGCACACACTTCACCCATACTCACACTATTGTTTTTTATGCACAGGTATTTCAGAATCTGACGCGGTGTTGATGAATGCAAAAAAGAAAAGACAGAAGTCGCTCCAGTGTAATTCGAAGATAAGCACTAAGCGTTTCAGCGCTCTAATGGGTGCAGTGTCAGCAATTGGAGATAGTAAACGTAGCTCTGCAGTTGATGATCTCAATTGCCACACACAACCATCCCAGGTGCTTGCTTTAACTTTGCGCTGTCAAATGTGGTTGCATGTTGCATATGGTGTCTAGCTTGTATTGCCTCCAATTTGGTTAAATTGCATCTGCTTACTTTACACATTATACCTTTGATAATGACATGCCTTCCTGTTTTTGATACATACTACATATGTCTATTAACCATGTTCGTACATCAAACTAATGCTCTTTTGTATCCCTCGTCAATCACTTATGATGAGACAGTCACCCGAGTGGGTTACTGTGATACGCCCTACTCGTTTAAAGAGTGCAGTGTCATCCTCCCCACATGATTCTCAAGAAACAACAAGGCTAAATGAAGATAGTCAACGTAGCTCTCTAGTTGATCACCGCAATTCCCCCACACCACCATCGCAGGTGCTTGCTCTTACTTGGCAGTGTGATATGTGGTTGCATGTTGCATATGGTGTCTACCTTGTAATGCTTCTAATTAGGGTAAATTGCATCTGCTTAGTTAACACATTATACCTGTGAATATGACATGCCCTGTTTTTGGTACATACTACGTCTTTCTATTAACCATGTTCTTACATCAAACTACTTTTCTTGTGTATCCCTCATCAATGCTCCTAATTTGTTAAATTGCATCTCCTTAGCTTACACATTATACATGTGAATATGACACGCCTTCCTGTTTTTGGTACATACTACATCTGCCTATCACACCATGTTCTTACATCAAACTACTGTTCTTGTGTATCCTGCGTCTATCGCTTATGATGAGACAGTCACGCGCGTGGGTTAATATGAGACGCAATACTCTTATAAAGAATGCAATTTCATCCTCTCCACATGATTCTCGAGAAATAGCAAGCCTAAATGAAGATATTGAACGTAGCTCTGTACCTGAAGACCGCACTTCCCCTACACCACCATCACAGGTGCTTGCTCTAACTTCGCAGTGTGATATGTGGTTGCATGTTGCATACGGTGTCTAGCTTGTAATGCTTCTAATTAGGGTAAATTGCATCTGCTTAGTTTACACAGTATACCTGTGAATATGACATGCCTTCCTATTTTTGGTACACACTACATCTATGTGTTAACCTTGTTCTTACATGAAACTACCTCTCTTCTGTATCCTGCATCAATCACTTATGATGAGTCACCTTTATTCGTTGCATATTGCATATAATTTCTAGCCTGTTGCCATGTATTGCTTCTAATTTGGTCAAATACATTTGTTAGGGCACCCTTTTAATTTGGCAGAGTGATATTGGTTTCATCTTTCATATGGTTTCTAGCTTGCATCGATTCTAACAAGTTCAAGCACCTTGTGCTTAGTTTACACTTTATACATCATACATGTCAATATGTCATGCCGTCCTATTTTTCATAGATATTCCATCCTCCTATCATGCGGCTGCCTTACATGAAAGTACTGTTCGTCAGTATCATGCATCAATGAGTTCTGAAGAGCAAATTTTATTCCTTTTTCTTGTGGGTTTGACTTGACAAGGCAAAATCAAGAAAGAGGAAGGAAAAGAGTAAGGAAGGCGATGATGGTGGTCCTCTGCAGCAATGTAAACGGAGCATCTATACCAATTCTCCTTGTACTGATAGTGCATTACAAGGTCCAAGTCTCCGCTCCCCTACTCCACCATCCAAGGTGCTTGCTCTAACTTGGCAGTGTGATATCTGGTTGCATGTTGCATATGGTGTCTAGCTCGTATTGTTCCTAATTAGTGTAAACTGCATCTGCTTAGCTTACACATGATACATGCGAATATGACACGCTTTCCTATTTTTGGTACATACTATATCTGTCTATCACACCATGTTCTTACATGAAACTACTCTTCTTGTGTATCCTGCATCAGTCACTTATGATGGGACACCTTTAAGTTGGCAGTGTGATATTGCTTTGTGTCTTGAATATGATTTCTAGCATGTATTGCTTCTAGTTTGATGAACGCCACCTATGACGAGACAGTTTTAACTTGGCAGAGTGATATTGATTGCACCTTCCATATGGTGTCTTGCAGTGTTTCTAATTTGTTGAAGTGCCTTATGCTTAGTTACCACATCATAGGTGTGAATATGTCAAGCCATCCATTTTTTCGTACATATTCCATCCTCGTATCATGACTTTGCCTTTCATCAGAGTAGTGTTCGTCAGTATCATGCATGAATGAGTTCTGAAGAGCGAATGATATTCCTTTTTCTTGTCGGTATGACCTCACAATGCAAAATCAATAAAGCTGAAGGAAATTGGCAGGGCATTGGATGATGGTGGTCCTTCCGAGCAACTGAAATGGAGGTTCTCTATAGATTCTACTCCGCCATCCTCCCAACAAGATTCGCAAGACAACGCAAGGCTAGACAGTCAACGTAGCTGTGTAGATGATGAGCACATCTCCCCTACTCCACCATCACAGGTGCTTGCTCTAACTTGGCACTATTATATGTGGTTGCATGTTGCATATGATGTCTAGCTTGTATTGCTTCTAACTTTGTTGAGTTGCATCTGCTTACTTTACACATAATGCCTGTGAATATGACATGTGTTCCTGTTTCTACATCAGACTACTATTCTTGCATATCCCGCATCAGTCACTTATGATAAGGCACCTTTAAGTCGCCACTGTGATATTGGTTGTGTCTTGCATATGATTTCTAGCATGTACTGCTTCTAATTTGTTGAAACGCCATACAGTTTGAACTTGGCAGAGTGATATTGGTTGCATCTTTCATATGGTGTCTAGCTTGCAGTGCTTCTAATTTGTTGAGATGCCTTCTGCTTAGTTACCACATCATAGGTGTGAATATGTCACACCATCCTGTTTTTCATACATATTCCATCCTCGCATCATGTGTTTGCCTTTCATCTGAGTAGTGTTCATCAGTATCATGCATGAATGAGTTCTGAAGAGCGAATTTTATTCCTTTTTCTTATCGGTTTGACTTCACAATGCAAAATCATTACAGCTGAAGGAAATTAGTCCGGCAGTGGATGATGGTGGTCCTTCGGAGCAACTCAAACAGGGGGTATCTATATATTCTACTCCGCCATCCTCCCAACAAGATTTGCAAGACAACACAAGGCTGGATAGTCAACGTAGCTGTGTAGATGATGAGCACATCTCCCCTACTCCACCATCACAGGTGCTTGCTCTAACTTGACACTATTATATGTGGTTGCATATTGCGTATGATGTCTAGCTTGTATTTCTTCTAACTTGAATTGCATCTTCTTACTTTACACATAATGCATGTGAATATGACACGTGTTCATGTTTCTAGAACATACGTGTACATGATGAGCACATCTCCCCTACTCCACCATCACAGGTGCTTCCTCTTACTTGGAACTATTATACGTGGTTGTGTTTTTCGTATGATGTCTAGTTTGTATTGCTTCTGATTATGTTGAATTGCATCTGCGTAGCTTACAACTTATACCTGCAACGATCACTTACCCATAAGACACATTTAACTTGGGACTGTGATGTAGGTTGCATCTTGCATTGTTTTCTAGCTTGTACTGCTTCTAATTTCTTGAAATGGCACTTACGACGAGACACTTTTTACCTGATAGAGTGATATTGGTTGCATGTTCATATCGTGCCTAGCTTTCATTTCTTCTAATTTTGTTGAAATGCATTCCGCTTACTATTTTTTCATACATATTCCATCCTCCTATCGTACGTGTGAATATGAAATGTTGTCTTTTTTGTATATGTTCCATCCTCCTATCCTGCGCTTGCCTTACATCAAAGTAGTGTTCGTCTGTATCATGCATCAACCAGTTATGCAGAGCTAATTTTATTCATCTTCTTGTGGTTTTGACTTCATAAGGCAATATCAGAAAATAGGAAGGAAACGAGTAAGTTAGGGGATGTTGGTGGTCCTCCGCACTGACGCAAACAGAGACTCTCTATATTTTCCACTGCTACTGCTAATGAAGTTGAAGTTCCAAGTCTACATGATGAGTTCATCTCCCGTACTCCACCATCGCAGGTGCTTGCTCTAAGTTGACAGTGTGATAATTGGTTTCATGTTGCATATGTTGTATAGCCTGTATTTCTTCTATTTTGATTAAATTGCACCTGCTGAGTTTATACGTTATACATGTGCATATGACATGGCTTTCTGTGTCTAGAATACACTGCATCTATCTATCATACCATGTTCTTACATCAAAGTACTGATGTTGTGTATCTCGCATCAGTCACTCATGATTGGACGCTTTTAACATGGTAGTTTGATAGTGATTGCATCTTGCATTGATTTCTACATTGTACTGCTTCTAATTTTTTGAATTGCCACTTATGACAAGACACTTTTAACTTGGCAGAGTAATATTGGTTGCATCTTTCATATGGTGTCTAGCTTGCATTACTTCTATTTTCTTGAAAATCCTTCTGCTTAGTTTGCACATCGTAGCTATGAATATGTCATGCCGTCCTATTTTTCTTACATATCCCATCCTCATACGGTTGTCTTACATCAAAGTATTGCTTGTCTGTATCATGCATCAATGAGTTCTGAAGAGTGATTTTATTCTTTTGTGTTGTGGGTACAGCTTGACATGGCAAAGTCAAAAAAGAGCAAGGAAAATAATATAGTAGGGAGTGTTGTTACTCGTCGGGTGAAACAGAAAAGGTTCTGCTGTCGAGATTCTGCTGGTACTTATAGTGCAGTAGAAGGTCCAAGTCCACCGGCTAAATCTACAAACACAGTATCACCTGCTCCACCAGCTACAGCATCCGCTTCAACTGTACCAGCATCTCAACCAGTTACTCATTCGTTTGCTCCGGAACTGGCCAGTTCCCAAGTTGCCTTCACACCTAACACTACTTCCGAAGCACTGCTGACACAACAGGACTTGGCAAGATCAGATGAACCTCATGAGCATCAACACCAAGACGGTACCTGACCGAGTCAAGTTGCAGTTGCATGCTCCTTTATATGTACTCTCACGGTTTGATGTACACTAACACTTTCCATATTCGTTGTTGAACTAGCACCACAGCGCAAGCGGAAACAGACATCAGGGATAATGCTTGACAGATGAGGAACAATGGAGATACATTTTGAGGCAGGTTTAAAAAGGCCACGTGATGCTACAGAGTCAGCCAAGTTAGTATCAGAGGCAGTCGTTGCCGTTATGTGTCATGCACGTATCCTCCCAACGTGGATCCAGTACAGGAATGAGAAAGACAATACCCAGTTTAACACCTTCCTTGACCATTTATCCGTAAGTAATGTTATTCATCGCAATTAGTAATATTGTCTTGCTCTGTCCCATACTTTCTAGCTTCCTCCTAATAAGACTCACATTCTTTTTTCAACAGATGAGGTTCAAGTTGGATCCGAAATATGATGCAACTAAACAAGCATGCACTCATATTTTTCAGTCTGCTCTGCGACAGTATCGGTACCACCTTATAAAATCTCACTTTGAAGGCAAGGCTAACAATGAAATCGCCCAAACATCTCCAGTGGAATATATTACAAATGAAGACTGGATAGCCCTCGTTAAACACTGGTCTGATCCAAAGTATCAGGTAGGCTATATGTATTTGATCAGACCACATATTGAACTTGTATTTATGTATGTGCCTTACAAGTGTATCTTCTTCTAGGCTAACTGTTTGAAGAACAAAACCAACCGTTCTAAAGTGAAATTCCAACATACAACAGGATCTCATAGCTATATTGCACACTGCGAGGCTCTTGTAAATAGCTGCTACTTCCTTCTTTTTTTGTGCCATATTATCGTATCTATATTGACTTGTTCCAAATACAGAGGAAAGCCCGTGTGGACCAAAAAGAACCTGAACCGAATGTAGTGCAAATCTTCAAGGATTGCCACACCAGCAAGATGAAGGGCATGAGCACACCAGTTCAAGCCGCTGTTGTAAGTCCTTACTCCTCCTGCCTTGAACTGATTGGTATTGTGATGTGTTCATTTAACTAGTTGGTTTGCAGCCAATGTCAGTTACTCTGTTCACTTTTATTCACAGTTGTCTTAACATATCATTTCACCTTACATGGTTTAAAAGAGATGAATGATATTCTTTTGGTCTTGATCTGTAATCTAGTTGTTATGTTCACGTGCGCACACAATGATAAAATAGCCTGTTTGTTTTATATCTGTTTGCCCATGATATGAATGATGTCATACTATGTTCATCCTACTTTAAACCATGTCTCTTTATCCTTAGATGTCAACGAATGTGAGGAAATAAACAATACAGTAGGCATGCTACATGGACATATGTTTCGAAAGTGATTGTATTATGTAGTTGGCACTACAATACATGCTAATGTATTACAGTAGTTCACCAAAATAAGTTATGTATAAACGTTTAACCTACTTTGTTTGTTTTTGTCTCATTAGTAACTTATCTGGTACACTAATCTACAAGTTCAAACTTTCAGGAAGCTATGGAACAAATGATTGAACAGCCACAACCACCTGAAGGTGATGAGGCTACTACAGGCACAATGTCACCTCTTGCTGCAGCGCGTCGGTATCTCTCCACTAACAGTGCAAAAAGCACCTTCCTGCGTAATTCTGGGTTGGTTGTCAAGGTAACCTCATCCAAATCGCCTACTGAACAAAATCTTCCTGCTAGACAGAGTGATATATCTGTGCTCTAGACACAAGTCCAATCCCTAATGGACGTTGTTTCGGAAACAAGAATAGTGGTTGAGAAATGTCGTCAAGATATGAATGGTTTTGAAACTAGACTATCAGACATTTGCTTCGTTGTTCAAGAGCAATGGCGGAAAAAAGGTGGAGATCGTGCTGCTCCATCAGATTCTATAGCCTGAAACATTAGCACTCAGGTCAAATGATCTGTGCTTCTATACATCTGATAGTGCTTTTATCTGAAAGGACTATAAACTTTATGCCAACAGGCCTTTTGTTGTATGGTTGGGATTTATTTTGTTGTGATACAACATTTATGATGCTGCCTCAGGCTGCAGTAACTACGACGTTATTTTTGTATAGTGTAGGTTTATCTTAGTAATGTATTCGGCCGAAAGCTTCGTAGGAGCCCAACATGCCAACATTCGTCGGGCCCATTCCAATTGGGCTAAAAACGATTACGGGCGGAAATTGGCATGTAGCCCACTAAAAATATCTGGGCCTAAATCAGCATAAGCTTTCATATTTTTCTGGTAGGCCTATGCCCATAGTGGGCCTTTAACAGGCCTAAACATAATTTGGGCCCTCAGTAAAAATAGGCCGTTTATAGGTGTAAATATCTCGAGCCCATAAAAAACATGGGCCTTTAATAGACCAAAAGTGAGATTGGGCCCTGATTGTGCCAAATAACCCACTGGACTTAGCAGGCCGAAATGGTGGCCCATTTACGATGTGGATCTTTGACAGGCCGAAATTCGGACGGGTCGTAAATGCGCCAACCTAATACATGGGCCTTTAACAGGCCGGAACTTTGGTCGGGCTAGATTATCGTCATTTTTATATGGGCCGTTAATGGGCCCGATATGGCGTTGGGCCACATATGGCCCATGGTTTACGTCCGGCGTTAACAGGCCGAAAATGACAACAGGCCGAAAGTGGCCCAAAGCTATAGTGGGCCTCTAATAGGTCGAATGTCAGACATGGCCGAATATGACCCAAATCCTTCACGGTCATTTATGGGCCGAAAGTTTTGATGGCCTGTAAATGGGCCCAAATGAAGTCGGACCTTTAACAGGCCGGAAATACACCGGGCCATAATTGGGCCCAATTACTTAGCGGACTGTTAACGGGCCAGAAGTGACCATGGGCCGCGTTGATGACAAGTTTAGGACAGGCCGTTGACGGGCTGATTTGACAGAGAATGTTGGGCCTTTAGCTGGGCCGGCCCATTATGGTCTGCAGAATCTTGTGGGCCTTTAGCTGGGCCGACCCATTGAGGTCCACAAAATCTTGTGGGCCTTTAGCTGGGCCGGCCCATTATGGTATGCAAAATCGTGTGGGCCTTTAGCTGGGCTGGCCCATTATGGTCCGAGAAATTTTGTGGGCCTTTAGCTGGGCCGGCCCATTATAGTCCGCTAAATCTTATGGGCCTTCGGTTGGGCCGGCCCATTTAAACTTTGTGGGCCACTTTTGGGCCGGTCCACGTGTCAACATATCATAGGCCCATCTCGACCGTTCGATGAGTGACACCTGTGCCAATGCAGAGCCGACGCGTGGATCAGTCAGCCAATGAGAATTTTACACGTCGAAAATCGGCATTGGTCGTGGCTGTTAACGGGTTATCGGATCCAAAATCCGACCCGATAGCTTAACAGTGTTGCGTTATGGTGGATGCCACGTGTCGGTCACCCTTAACGAAAGCACTTCTATGACGCGCGATTTATCGTCATGGAAGTGGACACTTCTGTGATGATAATTTTGGCAATGTCATGGAACACTTCTATGACAGCACAGGTATGACTATCTTGATTCTGTCATAAATTTGTCATGGATGTACATGCATGACAGAAAATGCGACCTACTGTGACAAACACGTATCATCACGGAAGTGTATTTTTTTGGAGTGAGCTAATTGCTCCCACTTTCAATATGTATCCGGATCGAGACTTAGAGTCATCTAGATCGATGTAAAAAGATTGCATCGACGTAACTCTTTACGACGAACTCTTTTATCATCTCCATAACCGGGAAATATTTCCTTAGTCCTCAAGGATAATTTTGACCGTTGTCCAGTGATCTACTCCTAGATCACTATTGTACTCCCTTGCCAGAAAGATGCTAAGGTATACAATAGGACTGGTAAACAACATAGTATACTTTATAGAACCTATGACTGAGGCATAGGGAATGACTTTTTATTCTCTTTCTATTTTCTGCTATGGTCGGGTTCTGAGTCTTTACTCAACTTCACACCTTGCAACACAGGCAAGAACTCCTTCTTTGACTGTTCCATTTTGAACTACTTCAAAATCGTGTCAAGGTATGTAGTCATTGAAAAAACTTATCAAGCGTCTTGATCTATCTCTATAGATCTTGATGCTCAATGTGTAAGCAGCTTCATCGAGGTCTTTCTTTGAAAAACTCTTTTCAAACACTCCTTTATGCTTTCCAGAAAATTTTACATTATTTCGGATCAACAATATGTCATTCACATATACTTATCAGAAATGTTGTAGTGCTCCCACTCACTTTCTTGTAAATACAGGCTTCACCGCAAGTCTGTATAAAACCATATGCTTTGATCACTTTGTCAAAGCATATATTTCAACTCCGAGATGCTTGCACCAGTCCATAGATGGATCGCTGGAGCTTGCTCACTTTGTTAGCACCTTTAGGATCGACAAAACCTTCTGGTTGCATCATATGCAACTCTTCTTTTAAGAAATCCATGAAGGGATGCAGTTTTGACATCCATTTGCCAGATTTCATAAAATGTGGCAATTTCTAACATGATTCAGACGGACTTTTAAGCATCAATACGAGTGAGAAAATCTCATCATAGTCAACACCTTGAACTTATCGAAAACATTTTGCGACAATTCGAGCTTTGTAGAAAATAACACTACTATCAGCGTCCGTCTTCCTCTTGAAGATCCATTTATTCTTAATGACTCACCGATCATCGGGCAAGTCAATCAAAGTCCATACTTTGTTCTCATACATGTATCCCATCTTAGATTTCATGGCCTCAAGCCATTTTGCGGAATCTGGGCTCATCACCGCTTCCTCATAGTTTGCAGGTTCATCATGGTCTAGTAACATGATTTCTAGAACAGGATTACCGTACCACTCTGGTGCGGACCATACTCTGGTTGTCCTATGAGGTTCGGTAGTAACTTGATATGAAGTTTCATGATCATCATCATTAGCTTCCTCGCTAATTGGTGTAGAGATCACTTAGAACTGATTTCTGTGATGAACTACTTTCCAGTTCGGGAGAAGGTACAATTACCTTATCAAGTTCTACATTCCTCCCACTCACTTCTTTCAAGAGAAACTTCTTCTCTAGAAAGGATCCACTCTTAGCAACAAAGATATTGCCTTTTGGATCTGTGAGAGAATGTGTACCCAACAGTTTCTTTTGGGTATCCTATGAAGACGCACTATTCTGATTTAGGTTTGTGCTTATCTGGTTGAAACTTTTTCACATAAGCATCACAACCCCAAACTTTAAGAAATGACGGCTTTGGTTTCTTGCCAAACCATAGTTCATACGGTGTCATCTCAACGGATTTAGATGGTGCCCTATTTAACGTGAATGCAGCTGTCTCTAATTCATAACCCCAAAACAATAGTGGTAAATCAGTAAGAGACATCATAGATCACACCATATCTTGTAAAGTGCAATTACGATGTTCGGACACACCATTACGCTGTGGTGTTCCAGGTGGCGTGAGTTGTGAAACTATTCCGCATTGTTTCAAATGAAGACCAAACTCGTAACTCAATATTCTCCTCCATGATTAGATCGTAGAAACTTTATTTTCTTGTTACGATGATTTTCCACTTCACTCTAAAATTCTTTGAACTTTTCAAATGTTCCAGACTTAGGTTTCATCAAGTAGATATACCCATATATGCTCAAATCATGTGTGAAGGTGAGAAAATAACGATACCCGCCGCGAGCCTCAATATTCATTGGACCACATACATCAGTATGTATGATTTCCAACAAATCTATTTCTCGCTCCATAGTTCCGAAGAACGGCGTTTTAGTCATCTTGCCCATGAGGCATGGTTCGCAAGTACCAAGTGATTCATAATCAAGTGATTCCAAGAGTCCATTAGAATGGAGTTTCTTCATGCGCTTTACACCAATATGACCTAAACGGCAGTGCCACAAATAATTTGCACTATCATTATCAACTCTGCATCTTTTGGCTTCAACATTATGAATATGTGTATTACTACTATCGAGATTTAACACAAATAGACCACTCTTCAAGGGTGCATGACCATAAAAGATATTACTCATATAAATAGAACAACCATTATTCTCAGATTTAAATGAATAACCGTCTCGCATCAAACAAGATCCAGATATAATGTTCATGCTTAACGCTAGCACCAAATAACAATTATTTAGGTCTAAAATTAATCCCGAAGGTAGATGTAGAGGTAGCCTGCCGACGGCGATCACATCGACTTTGGAACCACTTCCCACACGCATCGTCACCTCGTCCTTAGCTAGTCCCTATTTCGAGTTGCAAATATTAGCAACAGAACCAGTATCAAATACCCAGGTGCTACTGCGAGCTCTAGTAAGGTACACATCAATAACATGTATATCACATATACTCCCTCCGTCCGGGTTTATTAGGCCCGTAGACAGGATCGGCAAGACCAAGGCAGTTTCCTATTCGCGCATGTTAATTAAGGCATTGTCCCTCGAGTAGTTACCCGATGCTTCGTATGGCATGTCATTTACTGCAGATAATTTATACCGCCACAATCCTGCATGCTCTCCACCAATAGCATGCACGACTTTCCCTCTGGAGCCTATGCATGCGAATTTATTTCCCGCGAGACTAGCCGATGCCAAGCGAAATCTCCATGCATGCAGTGTCAGCGAATTAATTATCACCTTGATAATGCTGCCCCATGCGTTAAACTCGCATGCATGCACTCTTTCCAATTAATTTTCCTTGGTAGTCGGACCGAAGGGCCTAACAGGAAGGGACGCCTCTCCTTTGCTCATGGGCCCAATAAACCCGGACGAAGGGAGTACCTTTGTTCACCTTTCCATTCTTCTTATCCGCCAAATACTTGGGGCAGATCTGCTTCCAGTGACCAGTCTGTTTGTAGTAGAAGCACTCAGTCTCAGGCTTAGGTCCAGACTTGGGTTTCTTCTCCTAAGCAGCAACTTGTTTGCCGTTCTTTTTTATGTTCCCCTTCTTCTTCCCTTTACCCTTTTTCTTGAAACTGGTGGTCTTGTTGACCATCAACACTTGATGCTCCTTCTTGATTTCTACCTCCACACCTTTTAGCATTGCGAAGAGCTCGGCAATCGTCTTATCCATCCCTTGCATATTATAGTTCATCACGAAGCTCTTGTAGCTTGGTGGCTGTGATTGAAGAATTCTGTCGATGACACTATCATTCGAAAGATTAACTCCCAGTTGAATCAAGTGATTGCAGTACCCAGACATTCTGAGTATATGTTCACTGACAGAACTATTCTCCTCCATGTTGCAACTGTAGAACTTATTGGAGACTTCATATCTCTCAATCCGGGCATTTTCTTGAAATATTAACTTCAACTCCTGGAACATCTCATATGCTCCATGACGTTCAAAACGTCGTTGAAGTCCCGGTTCTAAGCCGTAAAGCATGGCACACTGAACTATCGAGTAGTCATCAGCTTTGCTCTGCCAGACGTTTTTAATGTCATCAGCAGCAGCATCTGCAGTAGGCTTGGCACCCAGCAGTGCTTCCAGGACGTAATTCTTCTGTGCAGCAATGAGGATAATCCTCAAATTACGGACCCAGTCTGTGTAATTGCTACCATCATCTTTCAACTTTGCTTTCTCAAGGAACGCATTAAAATTCAACGGAACAACAGCACGGGCCATCTATCTACAACAACATAGACAAGAAAAATACTATCAGGTACTAAGTTCATGATAAATTTAAGTTCAATTAATCATATTATTTAAGAACTCCCACTTAGATAGATATCCCTCTAATCATCTAAGTGATCACGTGATCCAAATCAAGTAAACCATAACCGATCATCACGTGAAATGGAGTAGTTTTCAATGGTGAACATCACTATGTTGATCTTATCTACTATATGATTCATGCTTGACCTTTCGGTCTCAGTGTTCCAGGCCATATCTGCATATGCTAGGCTCGCCATTTAACCTGAGTATTCTGCGTGTGCAAAACTGGCTTGCACCCATTGTATAAGAATGTTGAGCTTATCACACTCGATCATCACGTGGTGTCTCGGCACGACGATCTTTTGCAACTGTGCATACTTAGGGAGAACACTTGTACCTTGAAATTTTTAGTGAGAGATCATCTTATAATGCTACCGTCAATCAAAGAAGAATAAGATGCATAAAGGATAAACATCACATGCAATCAATATAAGTGATATGATATGGCCATCATCATCTTGTGCCTTTGATCTCCATCTCCAAAGCACCGTCATGATCACCATTGTCACCGGCATGACACTATGATCTCCATCATCTTGATCTTTACCAATGTGTCATCACATGGTCATCTCGCCAACTATTGCTTTTGCAACTATTGTTATCGGATAGCGATAAAGTAAAGCAATTACATGGCGCTTGCATCTTATGCAATAATGAGACAACCATAAGGCTCCTGCCTGTTGTCGATAACTTCAACAAAACATGATCATCTCATACAACAATTTATATCTCATCACGTCTTGACCATATCACATCACAACATGCCCTACAAAAACAAGTTAGACGTCCTCTACTTTGTTGTTGCAAGTTTTACGTGGCTGCTACGGGCTGAGCAAGAACCGTTCTTACCTATGCATCAAAAACCACAACGCGGTATAGTGATTTCTTTTTGATCTTCAGAAAGAACCATGTCCATTGAATTCGATTCAACTAAAGCTGGAGAAACAGACGCCCACTAGCCACCTGTGTGCGAAGCACATCTGTAGAACCTGTCTCGTGTAAGCATATGTGTAATGTTGGTCTGGGCCGCTTCATCCAATAATGCCGCTGAATCAAGAATCCACTAGTGACGGCAAGCAATATGTATATACCGACGCCCACAACTCCTTTGTGTTCTCCTCGTGCATATAACATCTACGCATAAACCTCGCTCGGATGCCACTGTTAGGGAACGCAGTAATTTCATAAAAATCCTATGCACACACAAGATCATGGTGATGCATAGCAACGAGAGGGGAGAATGTTGTCCATGTACCCTTGTAGACCGTTAAGCAGAAGCGTTATGACAACGCGGTTGATGTAGTCGTACGTCTTCACGATCGACCGATCCTCGGTACCGAACATACGGAACCTCCGCATTCAGCACACGTTCAGCTCGATGATGTCCCATGAACTCATGATCCAGTAGAGCTCGAGGGAGAGTTTCGTCAGGACGACGGCGTGGTGACGATGTTGATGAAGCTAGCGACGCAGAGCTTCGCCTAAGCACCGCTACGATATGACCGGGTGGATTATGGTGGGGGCACCGCACACGGCTGGGAGAGATTAATGATCAGCTTGTGTGTCCTAGGGTGCCCCCCTGCCCCCGTATATAAAGGAGCAAGGGGGAGGCCGGTCGACCCTGTAGGGCGCGCCAGGAGGAGGACTCCCCTCTTTCCTACTCCTGCTAGGAGGGGGAAAGGAAGGGGGAGAAGTAGAAGGAAAGGGGGGAGCCCCCCCCTTCCTAGTCCAATTCGAACCAGAGGGGGAGGGGGCGCGCGGCCTGCACTGGCCGGCCCCTCTCTCTCTCTCTCCACTAGGGCCCAACAAGGCCCATTAACCCCCGGGGGTTCCGGTAACCCCTCCGGCACTCCGGTAAAATCCCGATTTCACCCGGAACTCTTCCGACATCCAAATGTAGGCTTCCAATATATCAATCTTTATGTATAGACCATTTCGAGACTCCTCGTCATGTCCTTCATATCCAGGACTCCAAACTACCTTCGGTACATCAAAACATATAAACTCATAATATTGATCGTCACCAAACATTAAGTGTGCGGACCCTACGGGTTCGAGAACTATGTAGAGATGACCGAGACTCATCTCCGGTCAATAACCAATAGCAGAACTTGCATGCTCATATTGGCTCCTACATATTCTACAAAGATCTTTATTGGTCAAACCGCATAACGGTATACGTTGTTCCCTTTGTCATCGGTATGTTACTTGCCCGAGATTCGATCGTCGGTATCTCAATACCTAGTTCAATCTCGTTACCGGCAAGTCTCTTTGCTCATTCTGTAATGCATCATCCTGCAACTAACTCATTAGTCACATTGCTTGCAAGTCTTATAGTGATGTGCATTACCGAGAGGGCCCAAAGATACCTCTCCTACAATCGAAGTGACAAATCCTAATCTCGATCTATGCCAACTCAACAAGTACCATCAGAGACACCTGTAGAGTACCTTTATAATCACCCAGTTACATTGTGACATTTGGTAGCACACAAAGTGTTCCTCCGGTACTCGGGAGTTGCATAATCTCATAGTCATAGGAACATGTATAAGTCATGAAGAAAGCAATAGTAACAAACTAAACGATCATTGTGCTAAGCTAACGGAATGGGTCAAGTCAATCGCCTCATTCTCTAATGATGTGATCCCGTTAATCAAATGACAACTCATGTCTATGTCTAGGAAACTTAGCCATCTTTGATTCAACGAGCTAGTCAAGTAGAGGCATACTAGTGACACTCTGTTTGTCTATGTATTCACACATGTACTAAGTTTCCGGATAATACAATTCTAGCATGAATAATAAACATTTATCATGATATAAGGAAATAAATAACAATTTATTATTGCCTCTAGGGCATATTTCCTTCAATTTGTTCACCGACCATAATACTTATGCTATCTTGAGAGAAGCCACTAGTGAAACCTATTGCCCCCGGGTCTATTTTCCATCATATAAGTTTCCAATCTATTTTATTTTGTAATCTTTATTTTCCTATATCATAAGAATAGCAAAAATATTTATCTTATTATCTCTATCAGATCTCACTCTCGTAAGTGACCGTGAAGGGATTGACAACCCCTTCACCGTGTTGGTTGCGAGGTTCTTATTTGTTTGTGTAGGTACGAGGGACTTGCGTGTAGTCTCCTACTGGATTGATACATTGGTTCTCCAAAACTGAAGGAAATACTTACGCTGTTTTGCTGCATAACCCTTTTCTCTTCAAGGGAAAACCAACGCAGTGCTCAAGAGGTAGCAAGAAGGATTTTTGGCGCCGTTGCCGGGGAGATCTATGCACAAGTCAAGACATACCAAGTACCCATCACAAACTCTTATCCCTCGCATTACATTATTTGCCATTTGCCTCTCGTTTTCCTCTCCCCCACTTCACCCTTGCCGTTTTATTCGCCCTCTTTTTCCGTTCGCCTCTTTTTTGCTCGCTTCTTGTGTAGCCGTGGGTCGTCATGGCTAATCCTTCTATCATCTTTAGTGTTGGGGATATTACTGCTGGGCGTAAACCGGCCTATCTGGGCCGGGTCAACTTCATTAGTAGTTCCAGAAGTGATAAAGCCCAAGAAGGCAGATGAGGGCCTAAGGCCCGTAGCCGGTTCAAGACTTGCAGCTGTAAACCGGAATTTGTATATAAACTTGTATTGTAAGTTAGGAATAAGGAGAGACCAACCCGTATACGAATATCAACCGGTGTTGGGACTCTGTGAACCGACGGGTGTCACTCGTGTATATAAGGGGACGACCCGGCGGCGGTTCAAGGACAACAGACAACAACTCGAGACATAGGCGAAGCTTGTTTGCTCCCTAGTCATCGAAACCCCATCAATTCCATCACAACTAGACATAGGCTTTTACCTTCATTGAAGGGGCCAAACTAGTATAAACTCTCTTGCGTCCCTGTGTCCGCTTTAACCCCTTCAAGCTAACCCGTCGGGATGGCTCCACGACTAAGTCCTTTCTCTAGGACATCTGCCGTGACAAAACCACAACAGTCGGCGCCCACCGTGGGGCAATCGCACGATGGTTTCCGGTTCTTGGAGGGCCGCTTTGAAGGACTCGAGGGCTACGCTGTAGGCCGGATGACTAAGAGTCGTCGCGGCAAGCTCTACATCGATGACGCAGGCTGGGGCCCCGAGGCCGGCTCAATTGAGTACGGGTACCGGGTCCCCTTTGGTAGCATTCACGTTTTCATTGGCAAGATCGGTGAACCGGGCCCTGAGCCGGACATCTGCACCGACCTCGTCGAGACGGCTCAGAGTGCGCGATCCGCCCGGGTTAAACCAGCCATGAAGCGTGCCTTCATGGGAGTCATCCATGGAGGAAGTTATGAGGACGGATCGGAATTTCACGGCGCGACCATCATTTGTTCCGGTGACGAATCTTCGACCGGAGAAACCGAATCTCTTTATCAGCTACAAGATGGCCGGATTGGGAGCTGTTCCGATGGCGACAGTATTCCGGACCCCTCTGATCTGCCCAACCGGGTTGGAATATTCATGGCCGGAACACAAGCGGCGCTTCATTCTTCGACAGCTGCGGCAACGATCTCCGGTTCAGCAGCGGCGACGGCTGCCGGGGCAGGAGGCCCTGTGCACCCGCCGGCTCAGGTTCTATCAGAACTATTTGATGCGTTGGATGTGCTTATGGCGGAAGTTAATCCGCCGGATCAGGACGTTCACAACGCGGAGATTGCAAAGGTAAAGGAACAGATCACGCAGGCCAAGGCGGATCTGGCGGCTGAGGACACCAGATGGCCGCAGAGCGGGCCGCTTTAGACGCACAGGCCTACAGGCTTATGTTGGACCAGAGCGCGTCGCATGAAGTCATGAGGAGGAAGCACCGATCCCGCTTACCTCCGGTTTTCGAGGCTAGAGACCTTTTCAACACTCCAGGACCAAGAGCCGGCAATCCGCTGGAGGGAAACCGGGTAGAAGCCCTTGGGACCGGTGCACCGGTTCAGCCTCGTCAGATGGACCCGCCTCGTCAAAACACCGTTATATCTCAGGCTGCTTTAACACCTCCGGGTCACTACTCCAACCCAATGGACAATCTTGTTGCCGCTGCTGCACGGCTGGAGGCCATTCCAATTGGAGGTGACTCGCCGCAGGCAGTAGAGACGCGACGGGTCAAGGAACTTCTGAGGACAGCTTTGGCCCAACAGGAAGCGTACTCATACAACCGCGACCGGATCCACTCGACCCCCCGTCCAAGCCGGAGCTATAGCAGACATATGGATGAACCAGCAGTGTCGAGTAATGAACGACGTGGGGCACCCCGTGACAACAACCCGGCGGGTGGTGCTGATAACGCTCAGGAAGTGGTGGACCGGGCCCGCGCGCGCAGGGAGGCCGAGTTAGCCACACGGCATCAGGCTCGGCAGCTCACGCCGGTTCGTCCAACCACCTTGACTAAACCTGGTGTTACTTCTAGTTCCTTGGGGGTGCCTTGCCTTATCCCTGCTTTACGCAACGTGCGCCTGCCCAAGGATTTCAAAGGCCCGCGCAAGGTACCAAATTACACGGTGGATCAACCTCCAGAGACATGGGTGGAGAGCTATGAGATGGCCATGGAGATGCTTGATGTGGATGACGCGGCGTGTGCAAAATACTTCACCATGATGCTTGAAGGAACAGCTCGTACTTGGTTAAAAAGCTTGCCGGCTAATTCTATCAGTTCATGGGCCCAATTACGAGCCTGGTTTATCAGCAATTTCAAGGATACCTGTAAACAGCCTATGTCGATAGTGGACTTAGCTGCATGCGTCCAGGAGGAAGGAGAATCAACGACTCATTGGGTGCGCCGGGTTTCACAAGTGTTGCACTCCTCAGACCGCATCAACGCTGACACCGCAGTATTAACCCTAGAAGGCAACTGCCGGTTTGGGCCCCTGAAGCTGAAGTTGGGACGGATGAAGCGTCATTGCACCGACATGGGGACCCTCATGGACACTTTGGTGAAATATGCTGATTCTGATAGTACCAAGGATCCCGAATCTGATGATGACAAGACAGGGAAAGGGAAGAAGAACAACAGCTCCAAAGGTCAGCAGCATCACTGGGCAGGCAATGGTGGTGGAGGCAAGCGTAAAGCGAATGGTAACATGGACTTTGTGGCTAATACCAACGCACAGGACAATGGCCAGTGACGCAAGGGTAGACCAAAAAATCGTAATGGAGCACCCAACCCTAACCCAAACCGCCTAAACTATCTGCTAAGCCAGCCCTGTCCAAGACATGGGACGAAGGAGGCGCCAGCAAACCACCTTTGGAAGGATTGCTTTTATTATGCAGGAGTTCAAGAATTCTAATAATTTCCGGTATGATCACGAATCTGGCGGTGGCTCAGGATCCGGGCCGGGTTACAGTGGAGGAAGTTTCGGTTCAGGATTCAATGGTAATCCGGGCGGACATAATGGTTAAAATAGTTAAAACAACCAGGGTGGTTACAACCAACAGCAGCAACAGTCAGGTTACCAGAGCAACCCAAAGCAGTTGAGTAGTGGGCAGTACCATGTCTTCACCACTAGCTTGGACAAGCGAGACCGGAAGGTTCAGAGGCGGGCGGTCAACTCTGTTGAACCGGCCATACCCCGTTATCTACGTTGGTCGGAACAACCAATCATATGGAGCAGAGAGGATCACCCTCCCCAGGTCGATAATCTGGGTCAGTTGGCTCTAGTGGTGGCGCCTCAGGTGGGAGGTTATAAGTTCACCAAGGTGCTCATGGACGGAGGGAGCAGCATTAACATCTTGTATTATGAGACCTTCCGTCGTATGGGACTAACAGATAAAAATCTCAAACCGTCTAATACAGTGTTCCACAGCGTAGTGCCAGGCAGATCAGCGTATCCCATTGGTAAGATAGCTCTGGAAGTGGCCTTTGGGGATGACCATGATTCCAGGTCGGAGACATTGACGTTTGAAGTGGTGAAAATCCAGAGTCCATATCACGCCCTGTTTGGGCGACCGGCTTACGCCAAGTTTATGGCACGGCCCTGTTATGTGTATTTGCAGCTCAAGATGCTGGGTCACAGGGGGACAATAACGGTTCACGGAAGCCGCAAAATCGGTTTGGAATGCGAGGAAGGAGATGCGGCTTATGCAGAGTCGGTTTGTGCCACCGAGGAGTTGAAGTACTATAAAGACAATGTTGATCCGGTGGACATGACTCCGTTGAAGAAGCCAACTACGGAGCATGATCCGGCCCTGAAGTTCAAATCGGCAGCAGAAACTAAGCTTGTTGACTTCGTACCTGGCGATTCGTCCAAGCAGTTCAGCATCAGTGCCAACTTGGATCCTAAATAGGAAAGCGCGCTCATCGAGTTCATCCGTGAGAATCGGGACATTTTTTTCATGGAAGCCCTCTGACATGCCAGGTGTATCGAGGCAACTCGCTGAGCACACACTTAATGTGGATCCTAAATATAAACCGGTGAAATAGTTCCTCCGCCGGTTTAACGAAGAAAGACGCAAGGCGATTGGAGAAGAGGTAGCCAGGCTCTTAGCAGCTGGCTTTATTGTTGAAGTTTTTCACCCTGAGTGGCTTGCCAATCCGGTGCTGGTCCTCAAGAAAAACGGCACCTGGCGCAAGTGTGTGGATTACACAGATCTTAATAAGGCTTGTCTAGCAGATCCTTTTGCCCTCCCCCGTATTGATCAAATTATTGATGCTACGGAGGGTTGTGAGCGTTTAAGTTTTTTGGATGCGTATTATGGCTATCATTAGATCAAAATGGCAGTTAAGGACCAGGAGAAGACAACATTTATAACTCCGTTTGGAGCCTTCTGCTATGTGTCTATTCCCTTCGGGCTCAAGAGTGCCCAGGCAACTTACCAACGGTGTGTACAAAATTGTCTTCACAAGCAGATTGGCCGTAATGTACATGCTTACGTGGATGATATCGTGGTTAAGTCCAGGGAGAAGGAGACTCTGATTGATGATTTGAAGGAAACCTTTGATAACCTGAGAACATACAAGATGATGCTTAATCCGGACAAGTGTGTCTTTGGTGTACCGGCGGGCAAGCTATTGGGTTTTCTGGTGTCCAACAGGGGAATTGAGGCTAATCCGGAGAAGATCATGGCTATCACCTCCCTGGCTAAACCAAAGTGTATCAATGATGTTCAACGCCTGGCAGGCCGGATTGCCGCGTTAAGCCGGTTTATCAATCGTCTTGGTGAGAAGGCAATCCCTTTGTATCAGATGTTGAAAAAAAACGGATCAGTTTGTTTGGAGCTCCGCCGCTAATGAAGCATTTGAGGACTTAAAGTGGTAGTTGGCCAATCCACCTGTGCTCGTCGCTCCCATTAACAAGGAGCCGTTACTGCTATATGTTGCTGCTAATGCTCGGGCGGTCAGCGTGGCTATTGTGGTGGAGTGAGAGGAGGCAGGCAAGGAGCATCCGGTTCAACGACCGGTCTATTATATCAGCGAGGTGCTAATCGAGTCCAAGCAAAGGTATCCGCATTGGCAGAAGCTGGTGTATGGAGTTTTTATGGCAAGCCGGAAGCTTAAACAATATTTCCAAGGGCACCCAATTACGGTGGTCAGTTCTGCTCCTTTGGGAGATATCATCCAGAACCGGGAAGCAACTGGCCGGATTGCAAAGTGGGCCATAGAGCTGGGGCCGTATGGTTTGAAGTATGTGCCTCGGACAGCGGTTAAGTCTCAAGCACTTGTTGATTTCATCAATGATTGGACGGAAATGCAAGCACCTGAAGAAAAGCCGGATCACACGTATTGGACCATCCATTTTGACGGATCCATGCAGTTGGAAGGCTCGGGGGCTGGAGTCGTATTAACTTCCCCACAAGGTGATAAGTTTTGTTATGTTCTCTGCTTAATGTTCCCTTGTACTAACAATGCAGCTGAGTATGAAGCCTTGCTCCATGGTCTCCGGATGGCTAAGGAGATGAATCTAAGTCGAGTTAAGTGCTTCAGTGACTCGGACCTTGTGGCTCAACAAGTGTCTGGCACTTGGGACTCCAAGGACCCACTCATGGCAGCGTATCGTCGGGAGGTGGATACTGTTGCAGGTTATTTCAAAGGCTATCAGGTGGACCACGTGGACCGGCGGAAAAATGAAGCGGCGGACGCTTTAAGCCGGCTGGGCTCTTAGCGCAAACCGGTCCCGCCCAATGTTTTTCTGGATGTGCTGCACAACCCGTCGGTCAAGATCCCTGGTGAAGAGGATTTGGCTATTCCTGATCCGAAGGCTCAATTGGTGGCGGCTCTTCATGTTATTCCGGATTGGACGCTTCCTTACCTGGCGTACAAGAACCAGGGCGAGTTGCCAGAGGATAAGATTCTGGCCCGGCAGATAATCCGGCGATCCAAGTCCATGGCTATCATCAACGGCGAGTTGCATCATTGCAGTGTATCAGGAGCTTTTCAACGTTGCGTGTCTCCTGAAGAAGGCCGTGAAATTTTGCGTGAGATCCACGAAGGAGATTGTGGTCACCACGTCGGTTCAAAGTCTCTGGTGGCTAAAGCGTTTCGCCATGGCTTCTATTGGTTAACTGCTCATGCTGATGCGGAGGATCTGGTTAGACGATGTGATGGTTGCCAAAGGTTTTCAAGACGTGCTCACGTACCGGCTCAAGAATTGAGAATGATTCCAATTACTTGGTCGTTTGCGACTTGGGGGCTGGATATGGTTGGGCCTTTCAAAAGGTCCAAAGATAAGAAGACCCACCTCCTGGTGGCGGTTGACAAGTTTACAAGGTGGGTGGAGGCAGAACCTGTTAGCAAGTGTGATGCGGCCATGGTGGTTCAGTTCATCAAAAAGGTGATTTTCCGGTTTGGCTTTCCGCACAGTATTATCACAGATAATGGTACCAATTTGTCCAAAGGTGCTATGAAGGAGTTCTACGAACGGGAGCACACCCGGCTCGACGTTTCATCAGTGGCACATCCACAGTCCAATGGTCAAGCAGAAAGAGCTAATCAAGAGATCTTGAGAGGCATCAAGCCCCGGCTCATGGTTCCTTTGCAGAGAACGCCGGGTTGTTGGGTAGAAGAATTACCATCTGTGTTATGGAGCATCAATACAACACCCAACAGATCAACAGGATACACACCGTTCTTCATGGTTTATGGAGCGGAGGCGGTTCTCCCCAGTGATATCCGTCATGATTCACCTCGTGTAACGGCTTATATTGAAGCGGACAATGAGACAACACGGCAAGATGCTTTGGACCGGTTGGATGAAGAGCGTGACATCGCAGCCGCCCGATCGGCGATTTACCAGCAGGATCTTCGTCGTTATCACAGTCGCCGAGTCAGAACTAGAATCTTTCAGGAAGGAGATTTGGTGCTTCGGCTCATCCAAGATCAGACTGATATGCATAAGTTATCCCCACCTTGGGAGGGGCCTTTCATGGTCAGCAAGAATCTGCACAACGGGTCGTACTATCTGATCGATATTCGAGAGCATAAAGAATCACGTACATCAAAGGAGGAGACTAACAGGCCGTGGAACATAGCTCATCTTCGGCCTTACTATACCTGAGCCATTGGCTATACTTATGTACATATTACGACAATGTATATATTATGATTAAATATAATAAATCGAAACCTCAGCTAAAGCGGGGTATTTGTTCTTTTACATCATGTGAGGTTACACGGAGTTGCTCTAAAGCGGCCTCCGGTTTACCCCTTGAGTTCGCTTTTTAAAAGCATCATGTTATATCACTTAGGGGTTTGGTCGTGTCCGAACCAATACCATGCCTCTTGATAGGCGAGAGCCACCAGATCACTTGGGAACTTGGTCATGTCTGAACCAGTCATGCCTGTTGATCGGCTTAAGGCCACAGAATCACTTGGGGGCTTAGTCGAACCCGAACCATGACCATGCCACTTGATCGGCATAAATGCCACGGTTTCATTTGGGGACCTGGCTGACTAGAACCATAGTTACACCTAACGGGAGCTTGGTCGTGTTCGACCATGGTAACACCATCTGATCAGCTCAAATAAACCTTTTTTTGCAACGTTTTGTCATTGCACTTGATTTACACTTTTCTTTGAAGGGGGGTTTTTGCTTTTTATTGCGTTTTTTAAACCGACAAAGTTTTTTAACCAATCAATTGACGGAACACAGTTCACGTCAATCCGGAGACTATTTGCCCGGTTTGATCCTTGTTGTTAACATCCTCTTATGGAGTAACACGGTGTTTATTATAACCCGGCACGGTTTACATGGTAAACCAGCGTCATATATATACAGGGGCTGTTACCTCCTCCAGCAGTGTGGGTTTGCAAGACTCCGCTTCAAGATTGGCCAAGCCAACTTCATGCTCAACGAGGGCAGGTATTATGTATCACAAAAATTTGGTCATATACTTAAGAATTTTTTTTGGATGTTTTGACTTCATATATGTAGACATCATATTCCGCCGGACGGTACAACCGCGGTGGCACTTGAAGAGTTTTTTATTGCAGAAGGTGCTTTGGAAAGTTCATCACCACAGGAAGAACAAATTATGCACGAAGGCATATCAACATCAAAAGTATCAGCTAGCCTATTACAAGGCAACACGGTGCCCATAATAATATCATTGTTTTTCGCAAAGGAGAGGCAGTTTCAAAACCGGCTTTCGGTTCAAGCTTGGTCACCAGCCTGGCCTGATGGTTGTGGGTCACCCTGCGCCGCTTCAGCCTCCGTTTCTCTACCCAGTGGCTGGAAATCAACAGTTGTCCAGTCTATTCCCATTAATGCTTGAAAAATAGCTTCATCGTGGATCAGCAATGACGGGTCAATATCGGGAGCGTAAGTGTGCTTACGGATTGGAGGGATAAGATTTTCCGACTCATGAATTGGGGCAGCTATTCGCTTGTTCTGATTATCATATTGAGCTTGATAATGAGACAAGTCTGCTTCTTCAGCCAGTTGACAAGCTAGCGGACGCACCTCCCGGTTTATGGCTCGCTGATCCGATTCACTAAATTCTGACCCATCTTCTTTCAAGTTGGGATAGCCCTGGGCCGCTTCAATAGTATCAAAATCCGGCACCCAGGCTTTTGCCCGCATTAAGGCATTTATCGCACCGGTTCGAGCAGCAGATTTCTTCAGCTCTTCAACCCGGGCAGGAAGCACCGACAGTTTCATCAGGGTATCTTGAATCAAAGTGGGTGCCGGTTTGTTGTGAGATGCGGTACAGATGATCCGTTGTGCGCCAGTATACAGCTGTTCGACCAACGTGTAGATGGCCTTCAATTTTTTCCGCACATCTGAACCCAAATGACCAGTGCGTGTCCCTGAAATATCATAAGGGTTAAACTGGCAGCTCTGTAAGAAGGCCGAGTCAATTCAGAAGTCAAACTGGCTTACCAAAGATAGCAGTGGTCATAGTATGCACGTGCCTCTTTATACTGGTCAATTCATCCGCCACCGGTTTTAGTGCAGCCTCGGCATCCTCTGCTCGTTTGATTAAAGTGGACTTTTCAGTAGCCCAATCCGCCTGTTTCTTCCTGAAGCTCTCCTTAAGCTGCTCCATGGCGCTTAAAGCACTGGCTAATTCCTCTTTTGCTTTGGAGGTTTCAGCTTGTTGGGTTTTCAGGTTTTCTTGGAGGTCGGCTATTTGGTTTTCTTTCGTCTTCAGCTCAGCCTGCATGCAGACAATTATATGCTTCAACAAAACGGTACAAGGATTGAAGTACCAACCACATAACAAGTTATGCACTTGGCACTTGGGGGCTAATGCGTATTCGATCTTCATCTTTCAGTTGCTTACAAAGTCCCAAGATCAATACAAGTATTCAACTTGGCACGTGGGGGCTAATGGCTATTTGCTCATATATATTCTGATGCGGCAATTTCAATTACTTAAAGTACCGGTTTAACTACGCTAAGTTGAACCGGCCCTTGGGGGCTACATCAGCGAATTTCAAAGCATCAAGATTTATATTAGTAAGTCCCGGTTTGAAAGAATATTACAAACCGGCCCTTGGGGGCTAGGAGAGTCAGCAAGAATGGAAGCATACAAGCAGGAAGGAGCATATGGAAGTTACCTCATATTTATATTTCATCATATTAACCAGACCGGCTTCATAGTCGCGACTGGTATACAACCGGTTCAGATAGTCGGAATGGATATCTTGGGCATTCAGAGCAGCATAAGTCGTCAGATCAGCGTTCCACTTGCCTTTGCCAAAGGCAGCAAATTCTTCCTTGGCAGAATGTTTGGATAAAGCGACAGGGTTGCTTGGCTCAGTATGGCCAGTGCCAGTAATGACAACCTCGTCATCCTGGGTACCGCCGATTTGCACTGGGGCTGTTGGCTTGTTAGTAGGTTTTGCTGGACCGGTGGAGCTTTCAATCCGGATGGAACCTGTGGGCTGATTGACAGGACCTAAGGCATCAGTAGGTCTCTCTTCAGCAATAAGATCATCGTCTTGCTGCGATGGATCGTTGGGTATATCCTCGGGAATAGCCGCTTCAAGATTGGGTGTCTTGCCTGGTTCAAGAACGACATCTTCTTCAGCCGCTTTGTCCAGGCGGGCCTTCTTGCTTGGCCTAGGTTTGGCCCTGAGAAGAATAACAAAATCAAATACAGCATATGTTCTAAGGCGATGTACTGCAAACATCACAATAAGTATAGCTTACCCAAGCACCGTTTTGAGCGGTGGGAGCTGAGTAGCCGATGACTCGCCAGAAGATGAGTGGGAAGTAACCTGGTAATCGGAGTCAGACGGATTAAGAGGTTGACGAAAGCAGCCCGCTTTAGGACAAGCACTGACAAGCAAATTAGAGACCTCTGAATGGCGTTTCCGAACCGGACTATTCGGTAAACTGGCGGAGGTAACTACCTGGCCGATGTGCCGGGTTGTGCAACGAGCTTCGTGTTGTTGGGTCTTTATAAGAAATTTAGGATCCAAATAAGCAAGAGGATGAGAAAATTTAACTTTCCGGTTTGCCTGACGGATTTTTTGTGAAGGCAAAGTTTCTGAATCAGAAGAGAGAATAATTACCTCTGCAACATCCGCGTGGCTGGCTTCGGCATCATCCTGACAAATATCATCATCAATAAGACGCATGAAAAATAAACCAAGTGAGTCAAGCTCTACCTCAAAGTCTGGATTATCCACATCATCATCAGGGGCCGGATTAGAAGATGCAGTGGTTCTTTTCCTGTGGGCAGTCTTCTTCATAGCTTTAGTCTTTTGCCGAGTTGCTCTTTCCGGTTTGTCTGGTTTTTCTGGTTTCTCCTGCGGCAGTTTCTTGCTCCAAAACGGATCATTGCCCTGATTACACAGACACTGATATTAAACAAAGACCAGATATATCATTAACAGATTCAGCAAAAAGAAAAATCAAAGTCTTACAGCTGGCGGTTTGTTGGTGGCACAGAAGGGAAGTAGGTCGTTTCTAGCACAGACGTGTTCCGGTTCATTCAGCATCTTATTCACAGCCTCTGTGATTTCTTCATCGGTGAGCTGGATTTTGGAATGTCGTAGTGGGTCATCAACACTGCCAATATACTCGCACATCAAACTGGAGCGCTGACTAAGGGGCAGTATGCTTCAGGATATCCAACAGCGAGCGAGATCAACCCCTGTTAAATCGTTGGCCATAAAGGCTCTGAGCTTTGACAGTTGAGGAGCATATTTGCTTCTCTCCTATGCAGTCAATCTTTGTGGAAAAGGGTGTGTATTGCTGAGCCGCTCTGGACAAAAGCCAGGCAAGGGATTCTCACCAGCAGGGGAGGTGTCTTTGCAGTAGAACCATGTCTGATTCCATTCTTTGGTGTGGCTATGCAGTTTGGTGTGAGGGTATGTGACCTCTTTCCTTTTCTGAATCGCCACGCCACCCAACTCCGTATTGGAACCGTCAGTAAACTCAGTACGGCGGTTTAGATGGAAAAGGTCTCTGAACAATTCCACTGTGGGCTCCTCTTGAAAGAACGCTTCATAGAGCACTTGGAAGTGACACATATTTGTAACAGAGTTGGGGCCAGTATCTTGTGGATGGAGCTGGAAATCGGCTAAAACATCCCGGTAAAATTTAGAACCGGGCGGCTTAAAGCCCCGGGCTAAGTGATCTACGAAAACAACAACCTCTCCTTCTCGAGGTGTGGGAGGGCATTCTTTGCCATGAGCCCTCCAATGGATGGTATCTTTGCTGCCTAAAGCGCCAATCAGGACTAAATCGTCCAGTTGAGCCTCTGTGACGCGAGAAGGAACCCAATTGCACTCATACACTTGCTTGGCCATGATGGAATTTACAAGGTAGAAGATCCCGGTTCAAAAATGCATTTGATCAAGATACATTGGTATGGGCACTGTTAAACCGGAGACAGAACTATCTGAACCGGAGTTTTATGAAGCAACAAGCATCTGGCGGTTCAATAAGGGGACTAATGGCATATATCGGTTTGGAAAAAATTTCTATAAGGTTAAACCGCCTGATCTAAGCATTGCGGATGGGCAAGTATGCAGAAACAGGTTTCACAAGATTTCCTTATAGCATTGGATCTGAAGCAAGTTCAGAAAAGAGATAAATACTTAGAGGTTCAAAGGAGCAGTACCGAACCAATGAGCAAAACGTTCATATAGATCTATGGTTTTGAGATGCATAAGTGAAGGCGAAGGTCAAACAACTATCATTGCACAGAGTAAAGATTTGCGGATTCATCTAAAGATCTATCGTATGAGCAAGAGGCAGACGATGAATACTAAAGAACTGTGAAACCTTAAAACAGATCCGCAGGGGAAAGGATAGAAGGTTTATCGGAGCTGAGGAAGACGCGGAAGGTTGCCGCGATGCTCTGGTGCGCCCAGGTTGATGCAGCGGCCAAGGTTGAGGTAGAGGTCGACGGTGGCGACGGAGCTCTGAAGCCGGGCGATGCGAGGAAGACGAAGCAGAAGGGGGAGAAGGGAAAGAGAAAGGAAATGACCCTTCAGTCCTATTTATAAGGCAAAAAGACATGTGTCAGGCGCGACAATCAAGGGGCCACGAAACGGAGTTGTCGCCTCGATTTCCGCAGATATATTAAATAAAGAAGCATAATGGATATCTTCGTTATGATAGGTGACATCACTCCGGTTTACAGTAATCAGAGAAGATGACATCATGGCGGTTTACCAATTTATGAGAAGACGTTGAAGATGAAGTTTTTGTTAAAGGATTGACATGAACCCATTCAAATCAATCCGGGGCCTAATGTTGGGGATATTACTGTTGGGCGTAAACCGGCCTATCTGGGCCAGGTCAACTTCATCAGTAGTTCCAGAAGTGATAAAGCCCAAGAAGGCAGATGAGGGCCTAAGGCCCGTAGCCGGTTCAAGACTTGTAGCTGTAAACTGGAATTTGTATATAAACTTGTATTGTAAGTTAGGAATAAGGAGAGACCAACCCGGATACGAATATCGACCGGTGTTGGGACTCTGTGAACCGACGGGTGTCACCCGTGTATATAAGGGGACGACCCGGCGGCGGTTCAAGGACAACAGACAACAACTCGAGACATAGGCGAAGCTTATTTGCTCCCTAGTCATCGAAACCCCATCAATTCCATCACAACTAGACGTAGGCTTTTACCTTCATTGAAGGGGCCGAACTAGTATAAACTCTCTTGCATCCCCGTGTCCGCTTTAACCCCTTCAAGCTAACCCGTCGCGATGGCTCCACGACTAAGTCCTTTCTCTAGGACATCTGCCGTGACAAAACCATGACAGTTAGTACTCCCGATCATGAAGTTCTTAATTTTAAACAAAGGGAGGGAGAAAATCTAAAAGATGCTTGGCATAGAATTTGCAATGCTCAGAATAGATCTACTAGGAAGCAATCCACTTCCGTTCTTCTTCGCAATTTTTATGTAGGCATTACTCCTTGGAACAGATATATTCTTGATACCATTACCAGAGGGAATTTCTTGGGTATCCATACTTTTGATTCTTATAATTCTATGATAGATTTGTTTGGCCTACCACCTCTTTTGGTTAATGGAACTATTTTAACTTTGGAACATGTGATGCAAAGGCTGGAAATTATTGAAAATAAAGTTGCCTCTGGGAGTTGATTGAAAATTTGGATATAAAGATCCACAACCAAATCACCCAATATGGATCTAAGGTAGGGGTTACTCTGAAATTTTTTAAAGAAAAAGAACATATAGTTAACGAAAGAGTAGATCAAGATTCCACAAGAATTGGTAAACTTGAGGATATTATTACTAATTTAGGGTCTGCCTTTTCATCCGTTAAAAATACTCCAAACCCTCCTACTACCAATATTGCCAAATTAATGTATGTTCCTAAAAATAAGGTGAATTTTCTAGTAAGGAAAGTGCGGATCTCAAATCAATAAGTGTTCACCCCAACTTCTTCAATATCATTAAGAGACCTTTTGCTACAAATGAATTCCTTGATTTTTTTTGCCTAGGAGTTTGACCATTAATAAAAACAAGGAAACTCCCAAGGGTTATAAGTGTTCTATTGAAGAATTTCACACCAAAGATGATAATACCTAGATCTATTCTTGCTTTTATGCCTAGCTAGGGGCGTTAAACGATAGCGCTTGTTGGGAGGCAACCCAATTTTATTTTTTGTTTCTTGCTTTTTGGTTCTGTTTAGTAATAAATAATTCATCTAGCCTCTATTTAGATGTGGTTTTATGCTTTTAATTAGTGTTTGTGCCAAGTAGAACCTTTGGGAAGACTTGGGGGAAGTTTTTGCGATCTTGCTGTAAAAAACAGAAACTTTAGCACTCACGAGATTTGCTACCATTTTTTACTGGAGAGTGAGATTAGGTTGATTCTTTTTGAAGATGATTAATATACAAATTCCTCATGTCCACCAATTTATTTCAGAATTATTGGGGTTGCAAAAGTATTCGAAACCTACAGATTACTACAGACTGTTCTGTTTTTGACAGATTCTGTTTTTCGTGTGTTGTTTGCTTATTTTGATGAATCTATCGCTAGTATCGGAGGGTATGAACCATAGAGAAGTTGGAATGCAGTTTTGACATCCATTTTCCAAATTTTATAATCATAAAATGCGGCAATTGCTAACATGATTCGGACGGACTTAAGCATCGCTACGGGTGAGAAGGTCTCATCGTAGTCAACTCCTTGAACTTGCCGAAAACCTTTTGCAACAAGTCGAGCTTTGTAGACAATAATATTACCGTCAGTGTCAGTCTTTTTGTTGAAGATCCATTTATTATCTATGGCCTGCCGATCATTGGGCAAGTCAACCAAAGTCCACACTTTGTTCTCATACATGGATCCCATCTCAGATTTCATGGCCTCAGGTCATTTTGCGGAATCTGGGCTCATCATCGCTTCCTCATAGTTCGTAGGTTCGTCATGGTCAAGTAACATGACTTCCAGAATAGGATTACTATACCACCCTGATGCAGATCTTACTCTGGTTGACCTACGAGGTTCGGTAGTAACTTGATCAGAAGTTTCATGATCATCATCATTAGCTTCCTCACTTTCTGGTGTAGGAATCACTGGAACTGATTTCAGTGATGAACTACTTTCCAATAAGGAAGAAGGTACAATTACCTCGTCAAGTTCTACTTTCCTCCCACTCACTTTTTTTGAGAGAAACTCCTTCTCCAGAAAGGATCCATTCTTAGCAACGAATGTCTTGCCTTCAGATCTGTGATAGAAGGTGTACGCAACAGTCTCCTTTGGGTATCCTATGAAGACACATTTCTCCGATTTAGGTTCGAGCTTATCAGGTTGAAGCTTTTCACATAAGCATCGCAGCCCCAAACTTTAAGAAACGGCAACTTGGGTTTCTTGCCAAACCACAGTTCATAAGGTGTCGTCTCAACGAATTTAGATGGTGCGCTATTTAACGTGAATGCAGATGTCTCTAAAGCATAACCCCAAAACGATAGAGGTAAATCAGTGAGAGACATCATAGATCGCACCATATCTAATAAAGTGCAATTACGACGTTCGGACACACCATTACGTTGTGGTGTTCCAGGTGGCGTGAGTTGCGAAACTATTCCGCATTGTTTCAAATGAAGTCCAAACTCATAACTCAAATATTCACCTCCACGATCAGATCGCCAAAATTTGATTTTCTTGTTACGATGATTTTCCACTTCACTCTAAAATTCTTTGAACTTTTCAAATGTTTCATTAAGTAGATATACCCATATCTGCTCAAATCATCTGTGAAGGTGAGAAAATAACGATATCCGCCGCAAGCTTCAATGTTCATTGGACCACATACATCAGTATGTATGATCTCTAATAACTCTGTTGCTCGCTCCATTGTTCCGAAGAACAGAGTTTTAGTCATCTTGCCCATGAGGCATGGTTCGCAAGTACCGAGTGATTCATAATCAAGTGATTCCAGAAGTCCATCAGAATGGAGTTTCTTCATGCGCTTTACACCAATATGACCTAAATGGCAGTGCCACAAATAAGTTGCACTATCATTATCAACTTTGCATCTTTTGGCTTCAATACTATGAACATGTGTATCACTACTATCAAGATTTAGTAAAAATAGACCACTCATCAAGGGTGCATGACCATAAAAGATATTACTCATATAAATAGAACAACCATTATTCTCTGATTTAAATGAATAATCGTCCCGCATCAAACAAGATCCAGATATAATGTTCATGCTCAACGCTGGCACAAAATAACAATTATTTAGGTCTAAAACTAATCACGAAGGTAGATGTAGAGGTAGCGTGCCGACGGCGATCACATCGACTTTGGAACCATTTCCCACGCGCATTGTCACCTCGTCCTTAGCCAATCATCGCTTAATCAGTAGCCCCTGTTTCGAATTGCAAATGTTAGCAACTGAACTAGTATCAAATACCCAGACACTACTGCGAGAATTAGTAAGGTACACATCAATAACATGTATATCAAATATACCTTTCACTTTGCCATCCTTCTTCTCCGCCAAATACTTGGGGCACTTCCGCTTCCAGTGACCAGTTCCTTTGCAGTAGAAGCACACAGTCTCATGCTTAGGTCCAGACTTGGGTTTCTTCACTTGAGCAGCAACTGGCTTGCTGTTCTTCTTGAAGTTCTCCTTCTTCCCTTTACCCTTTTTCTTGAAACTGGTTGTCTTGTTGACCATCAACACTTGATGCTCCTTCTTGATTTCTACCTCCGCAGCCTTTAGCATTGCGAAGAGCTCAGGAATCGTCTTACCCATCCCTTGCATATTATAGTTCATCACGAAGCTCTTGTAGCTTGGTGACAGCGATTGGAGAACTCTGTCAATGACACTATCATCGGGAAGATTAACTCCCAGCTGAGTCAAATGGTTGTGATAACTAGACATTCTGAGTATATGCTCACTGACAGAACTATTCTCCTCCATTTTGCAGCTGTAGAACTTATTGGAGACTTCATATCTCTCAATCCGGATATTTGCTTGAAATATTGACTTCAACTCCTGGAACATCTCATATGCTCCATGACATTCAAAATGTCGTTGAAGTCCCGGTTCTAAGCCGTAAAGCATGGCACACTGAACTATCGAGTAGTCATCAGCTTTGCTCTGTCAGGTGTTCACAACATCTGGCGTTGCTCCTGCAGCGGGTTTGTCACCTAGCGATGCTTTCAGGATGTAATTCTTCTGTGCAGTAATGAGGATAATCCTCAAGTTATGGACCTAGTCTGTGTAGTTGCTACCATCATCTTTCAACTTAGCTTTCTCTAGGAACGCATTAAAATTCAACGGAACAACAGCACGGGCCATCTATCTACAACAACATAGACATGCAAAATACTATCAGGTACAAAGTTCATGATAAATTAAAGTTCAATTAATCAAATTACTTAAGAACTCCCACTTAGATAGACATCTCTCTAATCATCTAAGTGATCATGTGATCCATATCAACTAAATCATGTCCGATCATCACGTGAGATGGAGTAGTTTTCAATGGTGAACATCACTATGTTGATCATATCTACTATATGATTCACGCTCGACCTTTCGGTCTCAGTGTTCCGAGGCCATATTTGCATATGCTAGGCTCGTCAAGTTTAACCCGAGTATTCTGCGTGTGCAAAACTGGCTTGCACCCGTTGTATGTGAACGTAGAGCTTATCACACCCGATCATCACGTGGTGTCTCAGCACGACGAACTGTAGCAACGGTGCATACTCAGGGAGAACACTTATACCTTGAAATTTAGTGAGAGCTCATATTATAATGCTACCATTGAACTAAGCAAAATAAGATGCATAAAGGATAAACATCACATGCAATCAATATAAGTGATATGATATGGCCATCATCATCTTGTGCCTTCAATCTCCATCTCCAAAGCACCATCATGATCACCATCGTCACCGGCTTGACACCTTGATCTCCATCGAAGCATCATTGTCATCTCGCCAACTATTGCTTCTACGACTATCGCTACCGCTTAGTGATAAAGTAAAGCAATTACATGGCGATTGCATTTCATACAATAAAGCAACAACCATATGGCTCCTGCCAGTTGCCGATAACTGTGTTACAAAACATGACCATCTCATACAATAAAATATAGCATCATGTCTTGACCATATCACATCACAACATGCCCTGCAAAAACAAGTTAGATGTCCTCTACTTTGTTGTTGCAAGTTTTACGTGGCTGCTACGGGCTAAGCAAGAACCGTTCTTACCTACACATCAAAAACCACAACATGGTATAGTGATTGCTTTTTTATCTTCAGAAAGAACCATGTTCATTGAATCCGATTCAACTAAAACTGGAGAAACACACACCCACTAGCCACTTGTGTGCGAAGCACGTCGATAGAACCAGTCTCGCGTAAGTGTACGCGTAATGTCGGTCTGAGCCACTTCATCCAACAATGCCATTGAATCAAGAATCAACTAGTGACGGCAAGCAATTTGTATATACCCACGCCCACAACTCCTTTGTGTTCTACTCATGCATATAACATCTACGCATAAACCTGGCTCGGATGCCACTGTTGGGGAACGCAGTAATTTCAAAAAAAATCCTACGCACACGCAAGATCGTGGTGATGCATAGCAACAAGAGGGGAGAGTGTTGTCTACGTACCCTCGTAGACCATAAGCGGAAGCGTTATGACAACGCGGTTGATTTAGTCGTACGTCTTCACGATCGACCAATCCTAGTACCGAAGGTACGACACCTCTGCGATCTGCACACGTTCGGCTCGGTGACGTCCCACAAACTCATGATCCAGCAGAGTGTCGAGGGATAGCTTCGTCAGCACGACGACGTGATGACGGTGATGATGATGCTACCGAAACAGGGCTTCGCCTAAGCACCGCTACGATATGACCGAGGTGGATTATGGTGGAGGGGGCACCGCACACGGCTAAAAGATCAATGATCAACTTGTGTGTCTATGGGGTGCCCCCCTCCCCCGTATATAAAGGAATGGAGGAGGGGGAGGGCCGACCCTCTACTATGGCACGCCCTGGGGAGTCCTACTCCCACCGGGAGTAGGATTCCCCCCTTCCATGTAGTAGGAGTAGGAGAGAAGGAAAGGGGATAGAGAAGAAAAGGAAGGAGGGGCGCCGACCCTCCCCCTAGTCCAATTTGGACTAGGCCTTGGGGGCGCGTCGCCTGCCCTAGGCAGCCCCTCCCTCTCTCTCCCCTAAAGCCCATTACGGCCCATATACTCCTCGGGGGGGTTCCGGTAACCCCCGGTACTCCGGTTAATGCCCGAACTCACCCGGGACCATTCCGATGTCCAAACATAGTCATCCAATATATCGATATTTATGTCTCGACCATTTCGAAACTCCTCGTCATGTCCGTGATCATATCCGGGACTCCGAACAACCTTCGATACATCAAAACATATAAACTCATAATACCGATCGTCACCGAACGTTAAGCGTGCGGACCCTACGGGTTCGAGAACTATGTAGACATGACCGAGACACATCTTTGGTCAATAACCAATAGCGGAACCTAGATGTTCATATTGGCTCCCACATATTCTACGAAGATCTTTATCAGTCAAACCGCATAACGATATACGTTGTTCCCTTTGTCATCGATATGTTACTTGCCCAAGATTCGATCGTCGGTATCTCAATACCTAGTTCAATCTCGTTACCGACAAGTCTCTTTACTCATTCTGTAATGCGACATCCCGTAACTAACTCATTAGCTACATTGCTTGCAAGGCTTATAGTGATGTACATTATCGAGAGGGCCCAGACATACCTTTCCGACAATCGGAGTGACAAATCCTAATCTTGATCTATGCCAACTCAACAAACACCATCGGAGACACCTGTAGAGCACCTTTATTATCACCCAGTTACGTTGTGATGTTTGGTAGCACACAAAGTGTTCCTCCGGTATTCGGGAGTTGCATGATCCCATAGTCATAGAAACATGTATAAGTTATGGAGAAAGCAATAGCAACAAACTAAACGATCATCGTGCTAAGCTAACGGATGGGTCAAGTCAATCACATCATTCTCTAATGATGTGATCCCATTAATCAAATGACAACTCATGTCTATGGTTAGGAAACATAACCATCATTGATTCAACGAGCTAGTTAAGTAGAGGCATACTAGTGACATTTTGTTTGTCTATGTATTCACACATGTACTAAGTTTCCGGTTAATACAATTCTAGCATGAATAATAAACATTTATCATGATATAAAGAAATATAAATCACAACTTTATTATTGCCTCTAGGGCATATTTCCTTCATATCACGCACTGCTCGGGCGAACTGCATTTGCTCGATTCAATGCGGTGCCACACTACGCTTATCTCAAACTCAAGATGCCTGGACCACGCGGTGTCATAACAGTCAACAGAAACACTGAACGCTCCCTCCATACCGAGGAGCACACCACGGCCCTAGCAGCGGAAGTACAAAGCAGCCTTATCAAGCAGAACTTTAATTCAGCGGTCAAGCTCCCGGACACTGTCAAACGAGTCCGAACGACTCCACAGCTGGACAGTCCAGCTCGTCAGGAGCTCGACTAGCAATTCGGCCTCCGTCTCAGTCCCGACCAAATGGAGGCGTACGTACCGCGCGTACATAACTACGCACTCAAAATACCATGGGCATAGACGAAGGCATAACTCGATTGTGGTCCATAATAGCTCGACCTTCCCCGGACAAACATACTTTACCTTTTATTTATTTTCCTTTTCTTTTCCACAGGCCCCTCACGACGGCCCGATCACCAATCCTTACGAAGGATGGATATACCAAGGTGGCAAGCAGCATGGATGTGTGGCGGAATCTCTAGTTGGTCTTCTTAACGATCACTCTACCTATTTTCAGGACCCGCACGCGGCTCCCCCTCGGTCTTGGCATGTTAAATCGCCATGTTGCTTATTGCACCATTTTTACAAATACGCTTCAACGTATTAATCAAATTATAATGGAAATAGTTTGCGGCCCAACTTACGTGGCACTTGCTTACTACTTCATTTTCGCTATTTTTATCGAGTGCGCCCATACAATTTGGTAGGCTTTAATTCGCCAGGGGCTTCATTGCGCCCCATACTACGACAACAAAGTCCGAACACTTTTACAGTATAGTTCGGTACTCCAAATTTAGCATTATATGCATCGGCTCCGAATCATGTCTTTAGTCAATAGTTGGGTTGCCCGGCTCCTGTGCTTGCTACCTTACGTTTCGTCCTATCAGCTAGGATAGTAAAGGGAGAACTACTACAATTGTGTTTCTGGTTTATCCGGATTAACACCTCAGTAGAGAAAGCCGAAAACTGAATGTCATGATGCGGCGAGAGCTGGTCAGCTATTCGGAGGTTAAAATCTTTTGCGATTTTTTCCGCATTATGCGACGGATCGGCCTCCACCCGATTAGGTGTCTATAGCACCCTAGTCTGGATTAACGAATACTAACTAGGGGCTGCACCTACATTTCTATTGTCAAACTCCTATGGCTAAGTGAGGGTGATAAAGCCACATAGTCCGATTGCCTGGTTCGTTGCGCTAAACACCTCCTTCAAGGACCAAACTCTTGGATCAAGAGTGTTTAGGTTCCAACCCGAACACCCCCATACTACCTACGTGGGGGCTGAAGCCAACGACTGGCCAACTCTCAGATTTAATAAAACGGTCGCACAGGAGGCAAAATTTTAAACAAACAACAAGCATTATATTACATATCATCTTTGTTTCATAATAAAGGACAGGATAACATGAATGTCTTCATTCAAAGATAATGTCTTTTGTGCACTGGCCCTCTACAATGCGGGGTCCCTTCAAGACATCATCAAAATACCGCTAGGGCGTGCGGTGCTCCTTGCCCGCGGGCAGTCCCTCGGTCGCGAGCTTGACGACGTCTATCTCCGCCCACTGCACCTTGTCACGGGCGAAGGCCATCCGCGCACCTTCAATGCAGATCGACCGCTTTATGGCATCAAGCTAAGGGCAGGCATCGACTAGCCGCTTCACGAGCCCGAAGTAGCTGCTGGGTATGGCTTCGGCAGGCCACAGACGGATTATCAAATCCTTCATGGCCGATTCGGCCACCCTATGCAGTTCGGTCAGCTGCTTCAGCTGATCACTAAAGGGCACCGGATGCTCTGGCGCAAGGTATTGCGATTAGAACAGCTTCTCCATTGAGCTCCCCTCTTCGGCTCGGAAGAACTCCGCAGCATCAGTCACACTGCGCGGCAGATCCGCAAACGCTCCTGGAGAACTCCAAATCCGGGTCAGTAAGAGGTACCTTTTCTTCACATATTTGCTCTGCATAATAAAGGCCTTACCCGCCGTGATTTTTCTGGCCTCCTGGATTTCCTGGAGGGCGCCCTGGGCTTCAACCCGAGCCTCTTGTGCGCTTTGGTGGGCCTTAGCAAGTTCGGACTCCTGGTCCACAATCTTGCGCTCCAAGGACTCGCATTTCTTTTACAGCGTCCTGAAGCTCCTGCTGGACCTCCCCAACCCTTGCCTCGTGTTTTTCGCGGACGGCTTGTTCATTTGCCGCTCTCTTCTGGGCCTCGGCTAGCGTGCTCTTGAGGGTCTCCACCTCGGTCGCAGCCTTTGCGAAATATCATGATAACATGATCAACACAAACAATTCACATCTTTCTAAGATCTGAATAGGCCATTTCATACCTTGCTCGTCCTCTAGTTGTTTTTTCACATGGCCGAGCTCTTCCTCGGCCCGCTCCAAACTCTGCTTCAGTTTGGAGACTTCGGTAGAATGGGAGGTCGCAGCCAGCATCGACGCCTGCTTATTCACATAAACATGTCTGGTTAGTCTCCTGCAAAAATTATTTGACCCTCTGTCCGGCTTGTCTTTTCAAGCACCGGACAGAGTCTTAGGGGCTATTGTCTATACTATGACATCATTTCTGCATAATTACGTTGCATACCTCAAAGCCTGTTAGAAGGCTGGTGCAGGCTTCGGTCAGTCTGCTCTTAACAGACTGAACCCTCTCAACCACCGTACCCATAAGGATACGGTGTTCCTCAACAATGGAAGCTCTTTGCAGCACTTCCAGTAGAGTACTGGTGCCTCTGGATGGACAGAGGTCACCGGTGGAATAGGCGCACCTCCTTCTTTCGAAGGAGGCTGCTTGCATGATTCCGGAGCTGTATGGGCCTCCAGAATAGTATTCGGCTGGGGGCGGATTGGATATGGCCCCCATCGCCGGTATTCAGGGGGATTTGCTACCCCATGTGTCCGGCGGCCGAGGTATCACCCTCTGGCGCCGCCCTGACGGCCTCCTGTACCTCTCCCTGGCCTGGGAAGGTCCTTCGGGACAACACCTCGACGTCGTCTGTAGCCTTGGGAGAGGAGGCCGCCGGAAGTGACACGTTGTCCATTGCCTTTGGATCCAGGGAATTCCCCGAAGATGAGGATCACTGGGGGCAGGCGTGGGCCGGACTGCGGCGTATAATTTGACATATTAAAACCATGAAAATAAAGAAGTGGGATATATGTGTGTATAAGTGCCCTTGAGTACTTGCGATTCGGCCAGGGGCTTCTCCCTGGGGCGCCACTCGGAGCTGCTATCAATGTCCAACGTGGAGTTATCCGCGAGGGAGACCCTCCCCTTCTTGGACGCCTCTGCCTCTAGATCCATGGAGGCAGTCCTTTTCTTTCTTTCCCCCTTAAGGGGGAGAGTAGCTTTGCTCCTCCTCCTCCTCGTCCTTGGTGGCGGGGGAGGAGTGGGTTTCGGCGTCTCCAAACGTCACGTCCGAAGTGCCTTTATGGTGAAGGCCGCCTCTTCCCGTCTGGCCCTTCTTCTGGGCCTTCTTCTCTGGCGCCTGGTAGGGCGACGAAACCAGCATCTTCGTCAGAAGTGGGATTGCTGGGTTTTCTAGTAACGGAGCCGGACACTGGATCCGCTCCGCCTTACTTGTCCAGCCCTGGAAAGACACATGGGGAAGCTTAGACATCTCCCTTGAATGTATGGGTGAAGGATATACCTTGAAATATGAAAAACTTACCGGACTGGAAGGATGGGTCAGGTTGTACCCACGGTCCTCGGTCGTCTTCGGCCACGTCTCATTGGCCTTAAACAACACCTTCTAGATGCCTTCGTGTGTGATGCCGAAGAACTGTTGCAAGGTCTGGTGCTTGGCCGGATCGAACTCCCACAAATTGCAAGTCCGGCTTTGGCAAGGAAGGATCCGGCGAAAAAGCATCACCTGGATCACATTGAGAAGCTTGATGTTCTTGTCCACCATGCTCTTGATGCGCGTCTGCAACATGGACACCTCGTCCAACGACACCCAGTCCATGCCCTTTTCTAGACAGGAGGTGAGCCGCATTGGGGCCCTGGACTTGAATTCGGGAGCCGCGGCCTAGGTGGTGTCGCGGGGCTCTGTGACGTAGAACCACTGCTTATGCCACCCTTTCACGGTCTCCATAAAGGTGCCTTTGGGCCATGAGACGTTGGACATCTTGCTCACCATAGCGCCTCCGCACTCTGCGTGTTGACCGCCCACCACCTTCGGCTTCACATTGAAGGTCTTCAGCCACAATCCGAAGTGGGGTGGGATGCGGAGGAAGGCCTCGCGTACGACAATGAATGCCGAGATGTTGAGGAAGGAGTTTGGGGCCAGATCATGGAAATCTAGCCCGTAGTAGAACATGAGTCCGCGAACGAATGGGTGGAGAGGAAATCCCAGCCCACGGACGAAGTGGGGTATGAATACCACCCTCTCATGAGGCTCCGGGGTGGGGACGATCTGCCCCTTGCCCGGAAGCCGGTGGGCGATTTCTTGGGCCAAGTATCCCGCCTCCCGGAGCTTCGTGATGTCCTTCTCCGTGACGGAGGAGGCCATCCACTTGTCCTGCGCTCCAGATCCGAACATGGTCGGAGTGCTTTTTTGGAGATGGAAAGGATGGAAGTTTGGGCACTGGAGCTCGAGAACGGATGGGCAGAGAGGAAGAAGGTGTGGGTGAAAGCATGAATCCTTATCTCTTTATAAACGCAGCGAATATCAAGCGCCTCCCCATTTGCCTTAAAACTCGCATGTTCCCCAAGGGTCGTGCGAACGGCGCGGTTGGATTACTCACGCCCGTATTGATGAGGATCGCGCAATAAGGGGACACGATCTCTGCTTTGACAAGACGTGCCAATGAAAACCGCATCTCGAAACGTGGAGCGGGAGGCTAAAAATGGTTCGAAATAATGACCGGGCGGAGACGTGGCGTCTCGCTACAAAAGTTGTCAGTAGATGGGACTCATGAAATATTATACTCTCTACGGTTGTGTGTGGTACTTGTTTTGCAGAGCCTGGCACGTTTTCTGTGTTCGAGGACTACTTTAAAGTATTCAAAGGAGGAACCCGCCTTGCAATGCCGAAGACAATCTGCACGCCGGACACATTGTCATTGAAGCCTAGTTCAGGGGCTACTGAGGGAGTCCTGAATTAAGGGGTCCTCGGGCGTCCGGACTATGTGACGTGGGCTGGACTGATGGGACGTGAAGATACAAGACATAAGACTTCCTCCCGTGTCCGGATGAGACTCTCCTTTACGTGGAAGGCAAGCTTGGCTTTCGGATATGAAGATTCTTTCCTCTGTAAACCGACTTTGTACAACCCTAGGCCCCTCTGGTGTCTATATAAACCGGAGGGTTTAGTCCGTAGAGGCAATCACAATCATACAGGCTAGACATCTAGGGTTTAGCCATTACGATCTCGTGGTAGATTAACTCTTGTAATCTTAATATTCATCAAGATCAATCAAGCAGGAAGTAGGGTATTACCTCCGTCAAGAGGGCCCGAACCTGGGTAAACGTTGTGTCCCCCGTCTCCTGTTACCATCGATTTTAGACGCATAGTTCGGAACCCCCTAACCGAGATTCATCGGTTTTGACACCAACAAGAGGGCTTATAACCCACTGTTGTACTTACTCCTCTGTCGTATATCATGGTCTCTCCTAAAAAATAGATCATGGTCTATTTTTTTAAAGAAAATTGATAATTTTATGCTATTAACACTATGCCATAATTGAATGAATAGATCGGAAGTTCTCAAAAAAAATATAACTCTACACAGGCCAATGTGTGCGAAAGAACAAAAAAAGCTTGTCTACTTGAGTGACCTTCAATAAAAAAAATTATGGGCACCGCTAGGCGTCGGCGCACCGGCCGAATGTTTCGGCCGGTCTGCTCCCAGCCGCCCGATCTGCTGTGCAACACCGTCAGATCCGAGCTCCTCTGCTATTTTTTTTACCTTGTCCTCGTCTCTCCGAGCGCTCGCCGTGCCGATCGCCCATCGGGGCCGCCCCACGCTCCGGCACTCAGCTCGCCCTGGCCGCTCGCCGCCCCGGCCGCCGGTTGGAGCTGACCGCTTGCTGTCTCAGCCGCCCGTCGGAGCGCCATGAATGCAGCTCCGCGACTCAGCTCGTCCAGTCTGCTCGCCGCCCCGACCGCCCGTCGGAGTCGCCCTGCGCTTCGGGACTCAGCTCGCCCCGACCGCTCGCTGCCCCCGCTGCTCATCGGAGTGCCATGGATGCAGCTCCGCCTCACCGATGATTGGTTCCAGTAAAAAAACAGAGATGCCCCGTGGTAGCATTTTCCCGTGTCGGTCGTAGCAAATGAAGACAACGGTTGTAGCAAAAAAATCCATCGGCGTCGCCATTGTAGCAAAAATGTTAATCGGATGTAGCAAAACACAGCGCCAATGGTAGCAAAAAACGAGGATGTTGCAACAAAAATGTCGTCCTCGTCGTCGCCGGTCACACCTCAGTCGTAAAAAAGCACCATGGCCGCATGAATGGATGTAGCAAATACACAGAGGGTAGTAGCAAAAAATTGACACGGTTGTAGCTTTTATCTCAATGGTTGAAGCTTTTCCCCTCTACGATGGAAGCATTTTTGTAAAAGACTGAAATTTTTTTCTTTTTGAGCAGCGTCTGGGTGAAAGCTTTTCTCTATCGTTCGGTTGAAGCTTTTTTCATCAAAGGTTGTAGCGTTTTATATAGACGGGTGCAGCTTTCCTCGATAGCACTGATCGCTTACAGCTTTCTGTATATACGGTTGAAGCATTTTTAATCTTGGGTTGAGGCTTTCCTGTCAACGGTTGCAGCACTCGCCAGCCTCCCGAGCTATCGCGCATCTCTGATTGAAGCAAAAAATACCATCGGTTCCAGCAAAAAATCTCTATGGTAGTAGCAAAAGCAAAACACGGTTGTAGCAAAAAAATGGTCATCCGTCGTCTCGTCGTGACGTCGAGGTTCCAGCAAATTTGCGCCGCGGGGTGCAGTCCTGCCATGACTGGTTGCAGCTCCGGCGTGGCCGGTCCGGCGAGGTAGGGAGAGCTTCGATGCACGCGGATCCATGCGAATCTGGTCGAGGGCGGCCAGATCTGCTGAACGGCGGCGCGCCTAGGAGGCCTGCGGCGCGGGGTGATGCGTTGACCATGGCAGCGGGGAGAGAGAAAGAGAGAGATGCGTGAGAGGAAGAAAAGAGAAAAGGAAGGAGGACTAGTCGTCTCGGGTCCATCACGCCACGTGATTGCTCGTGAGTGGGTTGCATCGCGCGCGCGTGGATTGGACCGGCCGAATATTCGGCCGGTGCCCCGGTCCCAAACGTTTCCCAAAAATTATTTCCTTTTCTTAAGTTGCCAAGAAGTTTACAAAAAGTGCCATTCCCAGTTCATACCCCAAAGCAAAGCAAGTAGTACAGTACTAGCATCACCGCCGAAGCAATGGCGACGGCGAAGGGCACCGTGCGGCGGCGGCAGGACGGGGATCGCACCCGGGAAAACCTGCAAAACAGGATCAGGTACCGTCGCGACAGGCTCGTCCAGGACGCCTGGGAGATCTCCGAGCTCTTCGCGCCCCACCTCGCCATCCTCGCCTTCCCCGCCTCTGGCAAAGCCAAACCCCTCCTCTTCGGCAACCCCACCCTCGAGTCCGTCCTCCGCAACGTCGTTGTCGACGCCGACGTAGGGGCGGAGACGGCGGAGGAGGCCGCGGCGCGCGTGGCTGCGATGAGGCGTGAGGCGGGGTGGATCGGAGCGCGGGTCGCGCAGGAGCAGGCGCGGCTGCGCGCCGTCGCGGAGAAGGTCAAGGCGGCGCAGGAGGAACAGGGGAGGGCGCACTGGTGGGAGGTGGATGTGGACGCGCTCGGGGAGGCGGAGCTGCCAGAGTTCGCCGCGGCGCTCGATGCTCTCAGAGCCGACGTCCTCCGCCGCCTCGCCATGCTGGCCGAAGACCGGAAGCCACCGCAGTGGCAGTGGTAGTGGCTTCGCCGTGGGGATCGGCCACGGGTTCGTTCACTACATCAGGTTATTGCTTTCCTAATCAGGGCATTGTTCGGGATTGGGATAGCAGTACGTAGCTGCATATAGCAATATGATACGTACAACTTTAGCTTGAATTTTTGTGTTCATTGCTCGGAAAATCTTTTGGATGATTGAATTGGGATATATGCAAAATCAGGAATAACGTGGTAGAACAAATTGTTGCTCCCTAGAGTATGGTTTTATCCTGATTTTTTGCTGATGCGTCTGATCTGAAGGTACAAGTATATAGTTCAGAGTGTCCTGATCTGCAGTTCAGAAACTATTGTTGAAATTTTGTTTTTTTGGTCCTGGCACTTTGTTCAGATTTCAGAGTGTTTGCACGTCTCAATTGACATCTAGGAACAAGGAACAATGAACAAGTGCTATACTTGTTACTGTTAGTTAGTCAAAATAATTATGCAAGGTGCAAGGGTAGTTAACATGTGGCCGATGATAGATGCTCCACTAAGTATTTGTCAACTAAGTTTCCTGTTAACAATGCTCCATTGCTCCCAGGTGTCATAGTTGTGATAGAAGCTTCATAGCGTTTGGTTGCGTTTGAAATGAAATTAACACATATAGTGCTTAGTGCCTAGTATGAAGCCATGTATAATGTCTATGCTGATAGTGACATATGGTGCTTAAAGAGAGATGATATAGCCGCAGTACAAGCATCTAAACTTGTCTACTCCAATAATGCAACCTTCTCTTTGTAGGGGATTAAATGATTTTAGTATCTGTGCATCAGTGCTAGTTACTATCCATAACCATTTGTAAATTGCCGGAGCGTAATCAAGCATGTATTTAGCAAGCACATTTGCTATCTTAGGATAAGCACCTGCCTCAAGTCTCCCCAAAAGGCCAAAATTCTTCATGTGTACCGTTGTTCTCCTTCTATCTTTCGTGCTGCTATCGTCGAAGTCTCGTGACATTTGTTTCGTCACCTCGGTCGCGATGGATCGCGCACTGGTTGCTGCCATTGTTGAAGTATCTGTACTGCCGTTTGAAGTTGGTGCAGAGGCAGAACCTTGAAGACCATCACCAATTCGCATCACAATATTTCGAAACAGAAAGTGAGTTTCACTTGATTTTTTTCTTTTTCTTTTTTGGCGGGGAGAGTTTCACTTGATTTGTTTTGGAGTTTCTACTACATTTAGTTCATTGCTCATGTATGATGTTATTCGCAAATTAACTGAATGCATGCCAGTTAGTTCCTTCCACTATTGCCTGATATCTGCACTCTGCAGTGCACAATCTCATGACTATCTAGCGTTTTGGAGCTTCTGTCCAATGCCTATTGCAATGAAAATTTACGCTGTGTAGGAGCAGAAGGCACTCAACCTCCAAACTGAAGGTGCAAGTAACAGGATATATAGATTTTACTCCTGAATGTATTAGAATATTTGTATGCGTATTATGGTGCAAGTATAAACCGTATATACGCTGCAGGGCCGGTGCGGCATGTTTATCTTTGTGTAACTTGATTGGTAGGTTGTTGGAGAATCTCTATCTTGTATAGTTAACTTGGAGATCAATCCAACAACCTAACCAACTAAATCCTTGTAAACCCTAGCCGCATTGTGGCCTATATATAACACGCAACGCGTCCCTGCTAGGCATACGCTTAACGCAATCTTATATGGTATTCAGAGCCTCCTTCTCTAGCACATCGCGCAACCATGGCCTCCTCAAGCTCCGCCATCACCACACCAGCCCTCATCCCAATCCACCAGCCCTCATCCCAATCGCCGATTGCCTTCATCGCTCCAACTTCCTGGTGTGGCGCGCGCAGGCCATGGCAGCTATCCGGGGCGCGCAGCTCGTCTCCTACCTCGACCCTGAGAGGGAGCTGCCAGCCCGGAAGCTCACGGACAAGGACGGCAAGCCCACCAATGTGCCCAATCCGGCGTACGACATCGACAGGGCCCGTGACTCCCAGGTGCTGAGTTTCATCTTTAATTCAATCTCAGCACCAGTGATGATCCAGGTTGCACACTGCAACACGGCGGCCAAAGCTTGGGTCGCCATCACGGAGATCTTTATCTCCCAGACTCAAGCGCATATCGTCAACACCAGAATCGCTCTCCATGACGAAGAAGGGCAACTCGACAGCGGCCGAGTACTTCGGCCGCATGAAAGCGCTCGGCGATGAGATGGCATCTGTAGGAAAGCCTCTCACCGACGACGACATGGTGTCCTACATCCTTGCGGGGCTCGATTTCGACTACATGTCGTTCGTCTCCACCATCTGCGCCCGAACTGAATCCATCAAGGTGAGCGAGCTTTACTCGCAGCTCATTAACTTTGAAAGCGGGCTGGCTATGTTTGAGGGCGACGGCCAGTCGTCCCACTCCTCTGCCAACGCCGTCTCACACGACGGACGTGGCGGACCCAACCGCGGTGGTGGCCGCGGTGGCAATGGTGGTCGCTATGGAGGCGACCGAGGAAACGGAGGCGGTGGCCGCGGCAACGGAGGGGAAGGTCGCAATGATCTTCTGGAAGTCTTCTGTCAAATCTGCACCAAGCCGAACCACACCGCCATGGAGTGCTACCGCCGCTTCAACATCTCCTTCAACAAAGAGAAGAGCGCGGCGGCCGTCAACACCAACCACGCCAACTCCCAATCCTCCTACGGAGTGGATACCAACTGGTATGTGGACTCTGGAGCGCCAGATCACATCACCAGCGAGCTCGGCAAGCTCACCGTCCGGGACAAGTACAACGGGCATGATCAAGTAAACATGCCCAACGGCGCAGGTATGAAGATTGCTCATATAGGTCATGCTTATGTTCGTACCCCTTCCCGCAATCTCCATCTCAAAAATATCCTGCATGTACCAAATGCCACCAAGAACTTGATCTTTGCTCATCGGCTATCCTATGAAAATCATGTTTTTCTTGAAACTCACCCTCACTTTTTCTGTGTCAAGGACAAGGCAACGAAGAAAACCCTCCTCCGCGGCAGGTGTAGAAACGGGCTCTATCCCCTATCATCATCTCCCGTAAGCTCGGGCAGGCATGCACTTGGCGCCACCAAGATCTCATCATCACGGTGGCACAATCGTTTAGGTCATCCATCTTCGACGATCGTTCAGCATGTTCTTAAGCACAATAATATTTCCTTTTCATAATCAGGGTGTGTGTGATGCTTGCCAACAAGGCAAGAGCCATCAACTACCCTATCCGAGTTCTAGTAGTGTTTTCAATGCTCCTTTAGAGCTAGTTTTTTCTGATGTATGGGGGCCTGCCCGAGATTCAATCAATAAGAAAAACTATTATGTGAGTTTCATAGATGATTTCAGTAAGTTCACTTGGATCTACATTCTCAAACATAGATCAGAAGTGTTCAAAGTTTTCCATGAGTTTCAAGTACTTGTTGAACGTCTTTTTGACCGAAAAATCATTACTATGCAAACGGACTGGGGAGGCGAGTATGAGTGCCTAAACTCCTTTTTCCGTCAGATAGGCATCACAAACCATGTGTCATGTCCTCATGCCCATCAACAGAATGGGTCAGCCGAGAGAAAACACCGCCACATTGTAGATGTAGGCCTCTCGCTTTTGGCTCATGCTTCCATGCCCTTGAAATTTTGGGACGAAACGCTGCCACTTATCTCATAAACCGCACTCCTAATAAGGTGATCAACCTTGAAACTCCCTTAGAAAAGTTGTTCCATGAAAAAAACAAATTATCATGCTCTACGCACTTTTGGCTGTGCTTGCTGACCAAATCTCCGTCCCTTCAACTCTAGAAAGCTAGAATTTCGCTCAACGCAATGCGTTTTTCTTGGCTACAGCAATCTTCACAAAGGTTTTAAATGTCTTGATATACAAGCAGGACGGATGTATATTTCTCGTGATGTCATCTTTGATGAATCGGTTTTTCCCTTTGCTGCTTTAAATCCAAACGCCGGAACTCCTCTTCGCTCCAAAGTTCTCCTCCTTCCTGAAGCCATGCCCTCTGAACCTCTTGATCATGGGGATGAACAAACAGCTGATCCATCGGGTGATCTTCATAAAAATTCTGCTGTTAATTTTGGTGGAAATCCGGTCGTTTTTCATGATTTTATGCAACAGACAGGCGCGGAACACCATACAAATTCAGGTGCTGCAGCGGATCTTGACAGCGGCGATCCCGGGGTTGATTCCCCCTCGTCTGGCGCACCTATCAGTAGCAGTGGCGGCGTATCCGCCTCGGGAGGAGGCGAGCCACCAGCGACGCCCCACACGTCCAGCCAGGGGCCCGCAGGCGGGGGCCCGGAAGCGCACTCCGCGCCCGACCAGTCAAGCGTGTCTGTCTCGAACCGTCAGGTGGCGCGGTTCCTGCACGCGGTCGGGCCGACCAGCCGGGTGCCTCACAAGCAGGGGGCAGCATCCGCCTCGGCCCTCTCACCGGCCAATCAGGCGCGTCGCATGAGGCTGACAGCATCCGCATCGGATCGGATGCATCCGGATCAGCTGCTCCAGCGCCTGGAACGAGGACGGATGGATCTTCTGCGGATGATGGTTCTGTGGTTATTCCTGCACCAACATAGAGGACAACAAGATCACAATACGGTATTTCGACACCAAAAATACGTACAGATGGTACAGTGAGGTATGATAAGGTGTGATTTGTTGGTCTTACCACCACTGGAGAACCACATAACTTGATAGAAGCTTTAGAACATAAAGACTAGAAAAATGCAATGGATGAGGAATATAATGTTCTTATGAAAAACAGAACATGGCATTTAGTTCCTCCAGCAAAAGGTAGAAATATAATTGATTGTAAATGGGTCTATAGAATCAAAAGAAGAGCAAATGGAGAAATAGATAGATACAAAGCAAGACTAGTTGCAAAGGGTTTTAAGCAAAGGTATGGGATAGATTATGAAGATACCTTCAGCCCAGTTGTGAAAGCAGCTACTGTCAGACTTGTTCTCTCTATTGTAGTATCAAACAACTGGAATCTTCATCAATTGGATGTGCAAAATGTGTTCCTTCATGGTGTTCTAGAGGAGGAAGTGTATATGAAGCAACCACCTGGGTATGAGGTAAAAGATAAACATAATTATGTTTGCAGGCTTGATAAGGCTTTATATGGTTTGAAACAAGCACCCAGAGCATGGTACTCTAGGCTGAGTGAGAAACTCCAAAGGCTTGGTTTTCGGCCATCCAGAGCTGACACATCACTGTTCTTCTATAGGAAAGGAAAAATCATCATTTTCATGTTAGTATATGTTGATGATATTATTGTTGCAAGCTCATCACAGGATGCAACTAGGGCATTGCTTGAAGATCTGAGAAGAGACTTTGCTCTAAAAGATCTTGGTGATTTGCACTATTTCTTGGGAATAGAAGTAAAGAAGGTTAAAGATGGCATAGTCTTGACTCAAGAAAAGTATGTGTCAGATGTGTTAAAACGAGCAGGTATGATGAATTGCAAGGTTTCGAATATGCCTCTCTCAACTTCTGAAAAATTGTCAAAAAAAGAAGGCGAGCCCTTAAGTGCTGAAGAATCTACAAACTATAGAAGTGTTGTAGGTGCCTTGCAATATCTAACGCTTATAAGACCTGATATATCTTTTCCTATTAATAAAGTATGTCAGTTCTTGCATACTCCTACTCTTGCACACTGGACAACAGTAAAGAGGATCTTGAGATATCTAAGAGGCACTATGAGTACAGGTTTGAAAGTCACAAGGTCAACATCAACTATGGTGAGTGCATTTTCTGATGCAGATTGGGCAGATTGTCCTGATGATAGAAGATCAACATGAGGCTTTGCTGTTTTCTTTGGACCAAATCTTATTTCATGGAGTGCACGGAAACAAGCTATTGTATCAAGATCAAGTATAGAAGCTGAGTATAAAACCTTGGCTAATGCTACGACAGAATTAATATGGATTCAAACCTTACTAAATGAGCTTCGTGTGTGTAACACCCCGGATGTAACTTTCCCTATTTGTACTCCAACTCTTGTCGTTTCCGGCATTAAGTTATTTTATTTCCTCGGGTTCGGGTCTTTGTCTCCGTGTGTTGTTATCGTTGTCATGCATCTCATATCATGTCATCATGTGCATTGCATTTGCATACGTGTTCATCTCTTGCATTCGAGCATTTTCCCCATTGTCCATTTTGCATTCCGGCGCTTCGTTCTCCTCCGGTGGTCATTTCTAGCTTTCTTTCGTGTGTGGGGATTAGACATTTCCGGATTGGACCGAGACTTTCCAAGCGGCCTTGGTTTACTACCGGTAGACCGCCTGTCAAGTTTCGTGTCATTTGGACTTCGTTTGGTACTCCAACGGATAACCGAGGGACCGAAAAGGCCTCGTGTGTGTTGCAGCCCAACACCCCTCCATTTTGGCCCAAAACCCACCAAAATCTGCTCCATGTCCTAGAGCGTTCGATCACGATCGCGTGGCCGAAAACCACACCTCATTTGGACTCTCCTAGCTCCCTCTATGCCTATATATACACACCCCCCCATTTCAAATCTCGGATTCTCTTCTCGTCCAACCCTAAAAAAAACCTCTCTGCCGCCGCCGCACAACGTCCGCACGAGCCGGACGTGTCCGCCCTGCTCCCCCCAGCCTCTCCCGAGCCGCCGCGTGGCGCCGCCACCTACCACCGCCGCCGGGCCCGAAGGCCCAAGGCCGGCCCCCGACGCCGCCACCCCGGGCCGCGCCCCACGCCTCCTTCCGCCGCCGCCTCACCCAACTCCGGCACCGCCACGGGCCGCCATCGCCGGCCGCCACCTCGCCTCGGGGCCCGGCCGCCCCTCGCCGCCCCGGGCCGGCGCCGCCCGGCCGCCACCGCCGCCTCGCCGGCCCCCCTCCTCCACCTCGGATCCGAGCTCCGGCGAGCTTCCCCAACTCCGGCGGTGAACAGTGCAGGAACCCCGGCGAACCTCGTTCCGCGTGCGATCCAGATCTGAGATCCACTCCACTCGGTTGATTTTTTTCCCTCCGAAACCTAATTTTTATGCGAACTTTGACCTGCCGTAACTTTGCATCCGTAGCTCCGATTTGGGCATATAGTAAATCAAAATGTTCGCCTCGACGATTACATCATTCCATTCCATTGCATCATTTTTATTTGAGTTCATCTTGATGCCCGAAATGCTGTTAGAAGAGGGCTTCGTGAGTTAATTGTCAGATCTGCTAGTTCATCTTAGACTTTTGTCATTTTTGCCATGATTATTGTGTGCATGATATGCCTGTGAGTCCTTCATATGTTTTGTTAAGGATCTTGTTATCTTTCCAGAGGTGCAACCCATGCATTTTTAGGATGTGTGTGGTGACTTGTGCAAGCTTGCAAAGTGAGGCACCCGGTAAATCTGTTTTCAGGGACTTAGTAGTTTTCACTAAGTCTGGGATTATTTAGTTCATGATGCCATATGTTCATGTTGTTTCCTAGTGATCCGTGCCTCTTTTGAGGATGATCAGTAAAGGAGTTTTGTTAATCTTGTTATGCTCTATCCATCCATGTCTTTATTGCAATTATGGAGCACCCTAGCTTGAGTCAATCGAGCTCTACTTTTGCTTCGTTGTGAATCTAGGCAGATCGTCAACTTGTTTGCGATTTTGCCGATGCTATTGTAGTTGATCCGTGCATGCTATGCCATTGTTCTTGCCATGTCTAGCTAGCATTTTGTGCCTTCTTAATGGATGTATGCTTGCCTTGCCATGACTTGCACCGTAGTGAGTGCATCGAGCTCGTTTACATGCCTTCGTGAGTTATATTTCAGCATGTCCCAGTTTTCACTAAGTCTGAAAACTGATTGTGTTTTTGCTATGTTCGTGTGCTTGTTAGTATATTTTGTGATCCCTTTTGGCCCCAGGTCATTAAGGGACTTTTGTTAAGCTTGTTGAGTAGCTCCATGCCATGTCTCTCTTTGTCATGTTCAGGTCCTGTAGCATGTTGTTTTGTTGCTCCGAAGAGGGCTTCATGATCTGAAATTTCAGACAAGTGTTAATTTCACTAAGTCTGGAATCTGTTTTGCATTTGCGTTTTTGCCATGCTTGTTTGAACCTCATAATGGATGAATTGGCCGTGGCTCAGTGCTAGTCTTTTGTTAAGCATCTTGTGGCATCCCTGCCATGTATTTTGTTGTCATGTTTGGTGGTTGTAGCATGTTCATTTCATTGCATTTAGATGCCTACTTGCTGTAAATCGCAGACCGGTGTCATTTTTGAAACGCTTGCCATTTCCAAACCGTAACTCCGATTCCGGCGTTCTTTATATCGTTTTCAAGCGATTTCATCCCATCTTTCCAGTGGCACCCTTGGAATTCCAAGTTGAGGCCAGGTTCATGCATTTCCTGTCATATCTTGCATTTTGCATCCCGCATCGCATCCCGCATAGCATATCATCATTGCATCATATCGCTTGATCCTTGCACGTGGTTGATTGTATCCTTGTTGCTTGTTTGTCTTGTTTGGGTAGAGCCGGGAGACGAGTTCGCTACGAGGAGCCCGTTGAGTTTGCTTTTGAGGATCCAGTCAACTCTGACAACTGTGCAGGCAAGATGATCATACCCTCGAAATCACTACTATCTTTGCTATGCTAGTTTGCTCGCTCTTTTGCTATGCCATTGCTACGATGCCTACCATTTGCTTGTCAGCCTCCCAAATTGCCATGTCAAACCTCTAACCCACCATGTCCTAGCAAACCGTTGATTGGCTATGTTACCGCTTTGCTCAGCCCCTCTTATAGCGTTGCTAGTTGCAGGTGAAGATTGGAGGCCGTTCCTTGTTGAAACATTTATTTACTTGTTGGGATATCATTATTATTTGCTATGTTATCTTAATGCATCTATATACTTGGTGAAGGGTGGAAGGCTCGGCCTCTCGCCTAGTGTTTTGTTCCACTCTTGCCGCCCTAGTTTCCGTCATATCGGTGTTATGTTCCCGGATTTTGCGTTCCTTACGCGGTTGGGTTATAATGGGAACCCCTTGATAGTTCGCCTTGATTAAAGCTTTTCCAGCAATGCCCAACATTGGTCTTACCATTTGCCACCTAGCCTTTTCTTTCCCTTGGGTTCTGCAGACTCAAGGGTCATCTTATTTTAACCCCCCCCCGGGCCAGTGCTCCTCTGAGTGTTGGTCCAAACTAGAGCCCCTTGCAGCGCCACCTCGGGGAAACTCGAGGGCTGGTTTTAGTTGTACGGATTGCTTATCTGAGTGTGCCCTGAGAAAGAGATATGTGCAGCTCCTATCGGGATTTGTCGGCACATTCGGGCGGTGTTGCTGGTCTTGTTTTAACCTGTTGAATTGTCTTGTTGTACCGGGTTACCGAGTCTGATCGGTGTGTCTCGGGTGGAGGTCTATTCCTTCGTTGACCGTGAGAGCTTGTCATGGGCTAAGTTGGGACTCCCCTGCAGGGATTGAACTTTCGAAAGCCGTGCCCGCGGTTATGGGCAGATGGAAATTTGTTAATGTCCGGTTGTAGATAACTTGAACTAAACTTAATTAAAATGAATCAACTGAGTGTGTTTCCGTGATGGCCCCTTCTCGGCGGAGTCCGGGAAGTGGACACGGTGTTGGAGTTATGTTTGCGCAGGTTGCTCTCTCTAGATTCTCGCTCGCGCTTCGCCTCCTCTTCTCGCTCTCTTTTGCGAATAAGTTAGCCACCATATATGCTAGTCGCTTGCTGCAGCTCCACATATATTTGCCTTACCCCTTCCTATAAGCTTAAATAGTCTTGATCGCGAGGGTGCGAGATTGCTGAGTCCCTGTGGCTCACAGATTACCTATTACACCAGATGCAGGGCCTAGTGATTCCGCTCCAGGTGACGCGTATGAGCTCAAGTGGGAGTTCGACGAAGACTCTCAATGATACTACGTTTCCTTTCCCGATGATCAGTAGTGGTGCCCAGTTGGGGGTGATTGGGACCGTGTCGCATGTTGGGTTCTCTTTTATTTTGGCACCGTAGTCGGGCCATGAGTGTTTTGGATGATGTAATGTTATTTATGTACTTGATTGACGTGGCGAGTGTAAGCCAACTATGTTCTCCCCTTTATTATTCATATTACATGGGATGTTGTGAAGATTGCCTAACTTGCGACATATGCCTTCAATGCGATTATGTCTCTAAGTCGTGCCTCGACACGTGGGAGCTATAGTCGCATCGAGGGTGTTACAAGTTGGTATCAGAGCCTTCCCCGACCTTAGGAGCCCCATTGCTTGATCGTTTTTAGCGGCCGAGTTGTGTCTAGAAAAATGTTTTGAGTCTTTAGGAATTATATATCGGAGAGCTTAGGAATTCTTTTTACTTCCCAGTCTCCTCATCGCTCTGGTAAGGCATCCTGACGTAGAGTTTTGACTCTTCTCTTCTCAATTTCACTAAAAAAATTTAGGATCACGCGGGTATCTTGGAATCGTTCCGATGGTTTTATGATGAGAACATTGTCTTGGTGCCTCCTGTCAGGGGTTTAGTGGAAGTGTCCCGGGGAGTTGAGCTCTGAGGTGTTGTCATCATAATTTTATCGTTGCAGTTCTGGAATACCTGAGTTAGTACGCCGACATCGAAAATCTCTTTTATGCAGTTCGTTGGTGAGATAACCTCGACGCCACCCAGTACTGGGGCGGGAGTTTGGGAGTATCGCCATAACTTGTATAACGGATGCTTTTCGAAGGTTGAGGTAGATGGTTTCCGAAGGTTTCTCGGTTATGTGTTGAAGGATGGATACAGCTGGATGTAGGATTTGCTAGTTTGGGTGAGATATTATGCTTCCCCTGTATCCCCAACACCTGATTGCATAACCGGAAAGATTCGGGAGTTTCATAGGTGGGAATTCTAGTAGCTCTAGTTCTTCTTCCACGGATATTGGTTTGAGATTGGGATTTCTTACCGATTATTCGTTCTTGATCCGTACCTTGTTGATTTATTTCTCTACCTTAATTCTACGTGGCTTCTCAATTTATGGATATGTGACCATTTCAAGAGGAATGCATTCGTTCATTTTGTTCGGATGTGAAGACTATATGTTGCAATTTTCATTCCGTTGGATTCAGCTTCAATATTTATCTGTCAATGTGCTAATGGTGGTCAACCTCTTCAGGATGGCTCCTCCAACGCGCACGACTCCGAATCCTGATCCGCCACCACCTCCACCTCCTCCAGAGGCATGGCAAGCTGTGATGGCCGCAACCAATGCAAACACACAGCTGATCATGCAAATTCTTCAAGAGCGCAATCAAGGCAGTCAAGGGAATCAAGGCAGCAATCAGAGTCACTTTGCTACACTCAACCAGTTCCTTGCTAACGGGCCAAAGACTTTCAGCAATTGTGTTGAGGCAACCGATGCTGACGATTGGCTTGTGGATCTGTGTAAGCATTTCGAGTGCAGTAACGTCAGGCCTGAGGACTTTGTTAAGTTCGCTTCCTTCCAACTCAAAGATCAAGCTGCAGAATGGTTCCAGCAGTACAAGGACTCCAGAGGTGGACGTGTTATCACTTGGGATGATTTCCGTCGAGATTTCCGAGCTCATCATATTCCGCAGAGCGTGGTTGAAAGCAAGCGTGAGGAATTCCGCAATCTGAAGCAAGGCTCTTTGTCTGTCTATGACTACAACAAGTTGTTCCAGAAGCTCGCCCGCTTTGCCAAGCAGGACGTCCCTGATGAGAAGAGCATGATATATCAGTTCAGGGGTGGTCTCAGAGAAGAAATTCAGCTCGCTCTTGTCCTCTTTGAGCCCTTGAGATACGATGAGTTCTACAACATGGCACTGAAGCAAGAGGCTGCTCAGTTGAGGTGTGATGCTTCCAAGAAGCGAGTCAGAGATGTTACTCCTTCTTCCTCTACTCAAGTGGCCAAGCAGCAGAAGTTTTGGCTTCCTCCTCCTCCGTTCCGTCAGCCGTATCAGCAGAAGAGCAAAGGTGGCAGTGGTTCTTCCCACCCACCCAACCCTGGCTTTCAGAACAAGACTTCGTCTCAACCTCCAAGATCGAGTGCTCCGTATCACCGTCTGCTTTCAGAGGTCACGTGCAATAAGTGCCAACAGAAGGGTCATTATGCCAACAAGTGTTTCAACCAGAGGCGTCTTCCTCCTCCTCCTCCTGTCAGATCGGCAAGTACAGCTGTGGTCAAGCATAACCCCAAGCATGCCAAGGTCAATTTGATGAATGCAGCTCAGGCAGAGGACTCGTCAGATATGATCATGGGTAACCTTCCTGTTAATGATATTCCTACAAAAGTTCTTTTTGACACGGGTGCATCGCATTGTTTCATCTCGAGACCTTTTGCATCTAAGCATGATTTTGTTACTCAAGTGTTGCCGAAGCCGTTGGCTATCGTCTCTCCGGCCCGTCAAATGACATCTCGAGTATGCGTTCCGGATGTTACTATCACTTTGGGTGACTATAAGTTCTTATCCTCTCCAAATGTTCTTGGTGACTCGGATATTGATCTTATTCTCGGAATGGATTGGCTTTCTAAGCACAAGGCTCAGCTTGATTGTGCAACCAGGCAGATTCAATTGACTCATTCGTCTGAGGATGTTATTGTCTTTGCCGCTCGTGATGATACTATCCGTCTGTTTTCTCTCAATGAGAAGGGTGAATTGGATGCCATCTCTCAAATTCCAGTCGTTTGCGAATATCAAGACGTCTTTCCAGAAGAGCTTCCAGGAATGCCTCCGCACCGGCCAGTTGAATTCGTTATTGAACTTGAGCCTGGCACGGAACCTATGTGCAAACGTCCTTACAAGCTCGGACCTGAAGAGTTGAAGGAGCTGAAGAAGCAACTCGATGAGCAAGAAAGAATGGGTCTCATCCGGCCTAGTTCTTCTCCGTGGGGTTGTGGTGTTCTTTTTGTGAAGAAGAAGGATGGAACGGACCGACTTTGTGTTGATTACCGTCCAGTGAATAAGAAGACCATCAAGAACAAATACCCACTTCCCAACATCAATGAGCTGTTCGAACAACTCAAAGGTGCCCAAGTATTCTCCAAGCTTGATCTCCGTATGGGTTATCACCAGATTCGCATTCGTGAAGAAGATATTCCCAAGACAGCATTCAGAACAAGCTTTGGTTCATATGAATACACTGTCATGTCTTTTGGCCTCGCCAACGCTCCTCCGACGTTCTCTCGCATGATGAACTTCATCTTCAACGCCTACACCAATGACTTCGTTTTGGTCTATCTCTACGACATTCTGGTTTTCTCGAAGAACAAGGAAGATCATTCCAAGCATTTGCGTTTGGTTCTTGATAAGCTCAGGGAACATCAGTTCTACGCCAAGTTCTCCAAGTGTGAATTTTGGCTCGATGAGGTTCTTTATCTTGGCCAGATCATCTCTGCCAAGGGCATTGCCGTGAATCCCGAGAAGGTGTCCGCAATTGTGAATTGGGAACCTCCTTAGAGTGTGAAGCAACTCCGCAGTTTTCTCGGTCTCGCAAGCTATTGCCGAAGATTCGTTGAAAACTTTTCCAAGATCGCGAAGCCTCTCTCAAATCTTCTTCAGAAGCACGTCAAGTACGTTTGGTCTCCGGAGTGTGATATTGCTTTCAACACTTTGAAAGAGAAGTTGATCACTGCTCCAGTTCTGACTCCACCTGATGAATCCAAGCCGTACGAGGTCTTTTGTGATGCCTCTCTCCAAGGTCTTGGCGCAGTATTGATGCAAGAGAAGAAAGTTGTTGCTTATACATCTCGCCAGTTGAAGCCTAATGAGAAGAACTACCCCACTCATGATCTCGAGTTGGCGGCAGTTGTGCATGCTCTTTTGACTTGGAGACATCTTCTATTGGGAAGAAAAGTGGACATTTTCACTGATCACAAGAGTCTCAAGTACATCTTCACTCAGCCTAATCTCAACCTCAGGCAAACTCGATGGGTCGAAATGATTCAAGAGTATAATCCAAGTATTGAGTACACTCCAGGCAAGGCCAATGTGATTGCTGACGCTTTGAGCAGGAAAGCGTATTGCAACAGTCTGATTCTTAAGCCTTATCAACCCGAGCTTTGTGAAGCTTTCCGCAAACTTAATCTGCAAGTTGTTCCTCAAGGATTCCTCGCCAACCTTCTAGTCTCTCCTACCTTAGAAGACCAGATTCGCCAAGCCCAGCTTCTTGATGCTATGGTGAAAAAGGTGAAGATTGGGATTGCCAAGAGTCAGTCCAAGTACAAGTGCTACCGCCTTGATGACAAGGACACTCTCTTCTTCGAGGATCGTATTGTTGTGCCCAAAGGTGACCTCCGTAAAGTGATCATGAACGAGGCTCACAATTCTCTCCTCTCCATCCACCCTGGGAGCACGAAGATGTATCAGGACCTCAAGCAAGCTTATTGGTGGACTCGAATGAAGCGCGAGATCGCTCAATTCGTGAATGAATGTGATGTCTGCAGAAGAGTGAAGGCAGAACACCAAAGGCCAGCAGGTCTCCTCCAACCTCTTGCCATTCCTGAATGGAAGTTTGACCACAGTGAGATGGACTTCGTGACTGGGTTTCCAAAGTCCAAGCGTGGCAATGATGCTATATTTGTTGTCATCGATAAACTCACCAAAGTGGCTCACTTTCTGCCTATCAAAGAGTCGATCACTGCAGCTCAATTGGCGGAACTCTATACCTCTCGCATTGTCTCTCTGCACGGTATTCCTCAAGTGATCTCTTCAGACCGTGGCAGCATCTTTACCTCGAAGTTTTGGGATTCTTTTCAGAAGGCCATGGGCACTAACATCCGCTTCAGCACTGCTTTCCATCCTCAAACAAGCGGTCAAGTCGAGCGTGTCAACCAGATTCTTGAAGATATGCTCAGGGCTTGTGTGATCTCCTTCGGCATGAAGTGGGAGGATTGTCTTCCTTATGCTGAATTCTCCTACAACAATAGTTTTCAAGCAAGTTCGGGCAAGGCCCCATTTGAAATTCTGTATGGCAGGAAGTGCCGTACCCCTCTCAACTGGTCTGAAACCGGTGAACGTCAGCTTTTGGGTAATGACTTAATCACAGAAGCAGAAGAAATGTGCAAAGTCATTCGTGATAACCTCAAAGCAGCCCAATCCCGCCAGAAGAGCTACTATGATAGTAAGCACCGTGATTTGGCTTTCGAGATCGGAGATCATGTTTACCTCCGTGTCTCTCCTATGAAAGGTACTCGTCGCTTCGGTATCAAAGGGAAGCTTGCCCCCAGATACGTGGGACCTTTCAAGATTGTCAGCAAGAGAGGCGACCTCGCCTATCAACTCGAGCTTCCTTCAAACTTTGCAAATGTTCATGACGTGTTCCATGTCTCTCAGCTTCGAAAGTGCTTCAAGACTCCTGACCGCACAGTCAACTTCGAGGACATTGAGCTCCAAGAAGATCTCTCTTATCGTGAGCACCCAGTTGCTATTCTTGAAGAGACTGAACGCAAGACTCGCAACAAGTCAATCAAATTTCTCAAAGTCAAGTGGTCACACCATTCCGACCGTGAAGCTACCTGGGAACGCGAGGATCACCTCCGTTCTGAGTACCCGGCGTTCTTTCAGTCCTAGATCTCGGGACGAGATCCTTTCATAGTGGTGGAGTGTTGTAACACCCCGGATGTAACTTTCCCTATTTGTACTCCAACTCTTGCCGTTTCCGGCGTTAAGTTATTTTATTTCCTCGGGCTCGGTTCTTTGTCTCCGTGTGTTGTTATCGTTGTCATGCATCTCATAGCATGTCATCATGTGCATTGCATTTGCATACGTGTTCATCTCTTGCATTCGAGCATTTTCCCCATTGTCCGTTTTGCATTCCGGCGCTTCGTTCTCCTCCGGTGGTCATTTCTAACTTTCTTTCGTGTTTGGGGATTAGACATTTCTGGATTGGACCAAGACTTGCCAAGCGGCCTTGGTTTACTACTGGTAGACCGCCTGTCAAGTTTCGTGTCATTTGGACTTCGTTTGGTACTCCAACGGTTAATCGAGGGACCGAAAAGGCCTCGTGTGTGTTGCAGCCCAACACCTCTCCATTTTGGCCCAAAACCCACCAAACTCTACTCCATGTCCTAGAGCATTCGATCACGATCGCGTGGCCGAAAACCACACCTCATTTGGACTCTCCTAGCTCCCTCTATGCCTATATATACACCCCCCCATTCCAAATCTCGGATTCTCTCCCCGTCCAACCCTAAAAAAAACCTCTCCGCCGCTGCCGGACAACGTCCGCACGAGCCGGACGTGTCCGCCCCGCTCCCCCCAGCCTCTCTCGAGCCGCCACGTGGCGCCGCCACCTACCGCCGCCGCCGGGCCCAAAGGCCCAAGGCCGGCCCCCGACGCCGCCACCCCGGGCCGCGCCACCGTCCTCACCACCGCCGCCTCACCGGCCCCCCTCCTCCACCTCGGATCCGAGCTCCGGCGAGCTTCCCCAACTCCGGCGGTGAACAGTGCAGGAACCCCGGCGAACCTCGTTCCGCGTGCGATCCAGATCTGAGATCCACTCCACTCGGTTGACTTTTTCCCTCCAAACCCTAATTTTTATGCATACTTTGACCTGCCGTAACTTTGCATCCGTAGCTCCGATTTGGGCATATAGTATATCAAAATGTTCGACTCGACGAGTACATCATTTCATTCCATTGCATTATTTTCATTTGAGTTCATATTGATGCCCGAAATGCTGTTAGAAGAGGGCTTCGTGAGTTAATTGTCAGATCTGCTAGTTCATCTTAGACTTTTGTCATTTTTGCCATGATTATTGTGTGCATGATATGCTTGTGAGTCCTTCATATGTTTTGTTAAGCACCTTGTTATCTTTCTAGAGGTGCAACCCATGCATTTTTAGGATGTGTGTGGTGACTTATGCAAGCTTGCAAAGTGAGGCACCCGGTAAATCTGTTTTCAGGGACTTAGTAGTTTTCACTAAGTCTGGGATTATTTAGTTCATGATGCCATATGTTCTTGTTGTTTCCTAGTGATCAGTGCCTCTTTTGAGGATGATTAGTAAGGGAGTTTTGTTAATATTGTAGTGCTCTATCCATCCATGTCTTTGTTTGCAATTATGGAGCACCCTAGCTTGAGTCAATCGAGCTCTACTTTTGCTTCGTTGTGAATCTAGGCAGATCGTCAACTTGTTTGCGATTTTGCCGATGTTATTATAGTTGATCCGTGCATGCTATGCCATTGTTCTTACCATGTCTAGCTAGAATTTTGTGCCTTCTTAATGGATGTATGCTTGTCTTGCCATGACTTGCACCGTAGTGAGTGCATCGAGCTCGTTTACATGCCTTCGTGAGTTAAATTTCAGCATGTCCCAGTTTTCACTAAGTCTGAAAACTGACTATATGTTTTTGCTATGTTCGTGTGCTTGTTACTATATTTTGTGATCCCTTTTGGCTCAAGGTCACTAAAGGACTTTTGTTAAGCTTGTTGAGTAGCTCCATGCCATGTTCTTACTTGTCTTAATCAGGTCATGTATCATGTTGTTTTGCTACTCCGAAAAGGCCTTTGTGATCTGAAATTTCAGACTAGCGTTAATTTCACTAAGTCTGGAATCTGTTTTGCATTTGCGTTTTTGCCATGCTTGCTTGAACCGCATAATGGATGAATTGGCCGTGGCTCAGTGCTAGTCTTTTGTTAAGCATCTTGTGGGCATCCCTGCCATGTATTTTGTTGTCATGTTTGGTGGTTGTAGCATTTTCATTTCGTTGCATTTAGATGCCTACTTGCTGTAAATCGCAGACCGGTGTCATTTTTGAAACGCTTGCCATTTCCAAACCGTAACTCCGATTCCGGCGTTCTTTATATCGTTTTCAAGCGATTTCATCCCATCTTTCCAGTGGCATACTTGGTTTTCCAAGTTGAGGCCAGCTTCATGCATTTTCCTGTCATATCTTGCATTTTGCATCCCGCATCGCGTCCCGCATAGCATATCATCATTTCATCATATTGCTTGGTCTTGCACGTGGTTGATTGTATCCTTGTTGCTTGTTTGTCTTGTTTGGGTAGATCCGGGAGATGAGTTCGCTAACGAGGAGCCCGTTGAGTGTGCTTTTGAGGTTCCAGTCAACTCTGACAACTGTGCAGGCAAGATGATCATACCCTCGAAATCACTACTATCTTTGCTATGCTAGTTTGCTCGCTCTTTTGCTATGCCATTGCTATGATGCCTACCATTTGCTTGTCAGCCTCCTAAATTGCCATGTAAAACCTCTAACCCACCATGTCCTAGCAAACCGTTGATTGGCTATGTTACCGCTTTGCTCAGCCCCTCTTTTAGCGCTGCTAGTTGCAGGTGAAGATTGGAGGCCGTTCCTTGTTGGAACATTTATTTACTTGTTGGGATATCATTTTATTGCCGTGTTATCTTAATGCATCTATATACTTGGTAAAGGGTGGAAGGCTCGGCCTCTCGCCTAGTGTTTTGTTCCACTCTTGCCGCCCTAGTTTCCGTCATATCGGTGTTATGTTCCCGGATTTTGCGTTCCTTACGCGGTTGGGTTATAATGGGAACCCCTTGATAGTTCGCCTTGATTAAAGCTTTTCCAACAATGCCCAACATTGGTCTTACCATTTGCCACCTAGCCTTTTCTTTCCCTTGGGTTCTGCAGACTCAAGGGTCATCTTATTTTAACCCCCCCCCCCCCCGGGCCAGTGCTCCTTTGAGTGTTGGTCCAAACTAGAGCCCCTTGCAGCGCTACCTCGGGGAAACTTGAGGGCTGGTTTTAGTTGTACGGATTGCTTATCTGAGTGTGCCCTGAGAAAGAGATATGTGCAGCTCCTATCGGGATTTGTCGGCACATTCGGACGGTGTTGCTGGTCTTGTTTTAACCTGTCGAATTGTCTTGTTTTACGGGGTTACCGAGTCTGATCGGTGTGTCTCGGGTGGAGGTCTATTCCTTCGTTGACCGTGAGAGCTTGTCATGGGCTAAGTTGGGACTCCCCTGCAGGGATTGAACTTTCGAAAGCCGTGCCCGCGGTTATGGGCAGATGGGAATTTGTTAGTGTCCGGTTGTAGATAACTTGAACTAAACTTAATTAAAATGAATCAACTGAGTGTGTTACCGTGATGGCCCCTTCTCGGCGGAGTCCGGAAGTGGACACGGTGTTGGAGTAATGCTTGCCGCAGGATTACCTCTTTAGTTATGCGTTCTCGCTTCGCCTTCTCTTCTCGCTCCCTTTTGCGAATAAGTTAGCCACCATACTTGCTAGTCGCTAGCTGCAGCTCCGCTCATATTTTACCTTGCCATACCCATGAGCTTAAATAGTCTTGATCGCGAGGGTGCGAGATTGCTGAGTCCCTGTGGCTCACAGATTCCTACTATACCAGATGCATGTCCAAGTGATTCCGCTCCAGGTGACGACTATGAGCTCAAGTGGGAGTTCGACGAAGACTCTTAACGATACTACGTTTCCTTTCCCGATGATCAGTAGTGGTGCCCAATTGGGGGTGATTGGGACCGTGTCGCATGTTGGGTTCTCTTTTATTTTGGCGCCGTAGTCGGGCATTGAGTGTATGGATGATGTAATGTTATTTCTGTACTTGATTGACGTGGCGAGTGTAAGCCAACTATGTTCTCCCCTTTTATTATCACATTACATGGGATGTTTGTGAAGATTGCCTAACTTGCGACATATGCCTTCAATGTGATTATGCCTCTAAGTCGTGCCTCGACACGTGTGAGCTATAGTCGCATCGAGGGTGTTACAGTGTGAGTCATTCTCCTGTTGCATGTTTGTGGTGTGATAATATTGGTGCCACTTATCTTTCAGCAAATCCAGTGTTTTTCATGCAAGAACAAAGCACATTGAAGTGGATTATCATTTTGTGCGAGAAAGAGTAGCTCAGAAGCTACTTGATATTCATTTCATTCCCACAAATGATCAAGTTGCAGATGGTTTCACTAAAGCCTTATCTTGGCGGAAACTAGAAGAGTTTAAGAACAATCTCAACTTGGTGAAGTTATGATTGAGGGGGAGTGTTAAAATATTTGTATGCGTATTATGGTGCAAGTATAAACCGTATATACGCTGTAGGGCCGGTGCGGCATGTTTATCTTTGTGTAATTTGATTGGTAGGTTGTTGGAGAATCTATATCTTATATAGTTAACTTGAAGATCAATCCAACAACCAAACCAACTAAATCCTTGTAAACCCTAGCCGTATTGTGGCGTATATATAACACGCAACGTGTCCCTGCTAGGCATACGCTTAACGCAATCTTATAGAATGAAGCCAATCAATCATATGAATCAGAAGATTTAGACTTAGCATTGCAGTTAACTCAGCTATGTCAAGTGGTTAAAGACTTTTAGCTGAAGCCAAAGATTCATTGTGTTTCAACGAAAGGTGCAACATTATTATTTTTTAAAGAGGATGTACCCCCAGTCTCTGCATCTGAACAATGCATATAGCCATTATATTAATTATTTATAAAGACCTTACAAAGTAATACATCAATACGCCTAAAGCCGCCATCCAGGCAAACACATGTTGCTACTCCTACCCTCTTGATGAAGGGGTGCCTAATGTCCGAGCTTGATACCAAATAGACATCACACTAAAACCTAACATCTAACGCCGGATGCCCCAGCCTAGCCACATACAGGGCGCACTCATAGCAGGCATCACATGCGCACCCTGCAAGGCCCGGCACCACTGTCTTTCATCGATCCATCTTCAGAGAAGAAACTGACACATCGACCGTGTCAGGCCTCTTTGCCATCGATGTCACCACGACGCCAGACAACGTCGTCCTCCTGCGCGAGTCCATCCCCGCACATTAAACGACGAATCTGCAATGCGCCACGCTATCGAGATCCGTCGTCAATGTGTAGGATGAAGCACCGCTCCACCAAAGTTGCGGTCCACTGGTCCCTCGAGTCTATGCACACCTCCAAGAACGACGCCCCCAGGGGGGAAACAACACAAGAGCGCCGCCGTCTTCCGACCTACTGATCTAGCATTTCCCCGGAAGGTAGCAAATGTTGGCCTAGAACTTCTCCACGGCGATGCCTCGAAGAAGGGAACGACACCGAAGAGCGCCGCCATCACCGGCCTTGACATCTAGCCGAGAGCAGGTTTTCATTCAAATCTGTTCGAAAAACTCCATCTAGCTTTTTGTGCATAGATCGCCACCTTCTATGCCAGCGACCGAACCAGCCGCCGCCGTGCCAGAGTAGCCGGTTATGTCAGGCCCACCGCGCCAACCTGCCGCCGCGCACCAGATCCGCCGGCCCGCCTAAGCCCAACTGGGCCCGGCAAGATCTAAGGGGCACCTCCGCCGCAGGAGGCCGCGCCGCCGGGATCCCGCCGCACCGCGCCGCCGAATCACCGGGTTTGAAAGGAAACTTTTATTTTCATCCTGGATATTTGCGTTGCTGTTTGTCTTGCCCTTAACGAAAGATGCAGCATGTTTGAAAGGAAACTTATTTTGGTTCCGGATTGTCTTACTTCATCGAAAATTAATTCGGCATCAAATCTTGTGTTCATCGAGTTCATCCAATAACGCATTATTTGTGCAGAAAATTGAGTTAATGATTCAACAATTATCTAGAATAAAAACTGAAAGAATATGTGCTTGACTCATCATGAGAAGAAAACAAATTATTAATCTTGAAACCAGTAACTTGTCGATTGTACTCGTGAACAATAATCCAGTAATCTTCCATGGTACAGTACTAGCAAAAGGCAACTATGTAAAATGATCTTTTTTTGAGTAACATGCAAAGATGATCTAAGAACACTGGCAATTAACCGAAGCTCGGCCTGCCCTGGACTACTGAAGCGGTGGAGCAGCGGAGGGCATCTTGTCGGCGTGGCGGCGCACGTTGTCCCGGAGGCGCTGGAGCGCCCTGGCGAACACCGGCAGCTCCGCCTCCCCGAGCGCCTCCACGTCCGCCTCCCACCAGAAGCGCTTCCCCGCCTGCGTCTGCACCTCCACCACCTTCTTGCCGGCGGCGCTCATCCGCTCGGCCTCCGCCGCGACCTCCACGCCCATGGCCTCCGTCTGCCGGCACAGCGCCTCCAGGGCCCCCCACTCCACGTCGTCGGCGGCAGGAACAGGAGCAAGGGCGTCGGCGTCGGCGCAGCCCAGGACGGCGTCGGTGGAGGGGCTGCCGAAGGCGAACGCCTTGCCGGCCTCGGAGAAGACGACGATGGCGAGGCTGGCGCGGCAGAGCACGGCGAGCTCCGCGGCCTTCTTCCAGAGCCCGGACTTTCGCTTGGAAAAGGTCACCTGCCGCGACTCCTTCTTCTCCACCCGGCGGTTCTCCCTGCGCTGCCGCCCCTTGGTCTTCTTGCCCAGCGGCGGCGGCGTCTGCGTCATGGCCGCTCGCTCAACGACGGGGAGGAGGCGCGGCGGCTGTGTCATGGTCGCTCTCTCAACGAGGGGGGAAGAAACGCGGCGGCGGCGGTCCTCTCTTCTTGAGCTTGTCTCTCGGTGCGACGGGACGGCGATGCCACGAACCAACGGCGGAAGGAGAATATATAGAGACCTCTGCACGAAGGAGGAGGCACCTCGGGTCCGTGTTGGATTGGAGAGGCGGTGACATTATTTTTGGAAAGAAGGCGCAAAGAAGGAAGGAGAAGAATAGCGCTCCCGTCGGATTGCCGGTTTGGAAGAGGATCGGCTAGGATTGGGATTTGGGGAAATTTCCTTAAATGCAACGCGCTCTGGCTTTGTTTCTCCCTCGGCTCGATCGTTGGTCGTGCGTGATGAGCGCGGTGCGTCCCGTCACCTAGGCGGCTAGGCTAGGCTAGGCTCGCACCCGCAACGCGGCGCGGCGAGGCGAGCGAAACAACTGCATCGGGCGAGATCAGTTCGATCTGACCGAGCGGCGATCGGTGTAACCAACACTTGGAGCACTAAGAAATAATCGCAGCATGCTCTCGGACTTTGCAGCGGTCGCTCCAAGTCATCGTAGCATGTCCCCCTTGTGTGGTTACAGCAGCAAAACACACGAGGTCACAGCGTCTCGAAATAACGCATGCAACAATGAAAATCCTGAATCGCTAGCCATAACTTTTTAGCACAATAGCTTCCCGCCCTGGCTCGCCCGACCTGAGCCCTGTCGATGCCGAACCCGGCGACCCCCGAACCATCCATCATATCCCTCGGTCTCAGAATGGTAAAACTTCACATCCGAGTTGAACACTCGACCATGTATGTTACCATGCTCGATTATAGGAAAGAAGAGGAAGCATATAAGAGGTATAAACAATATAACAAACAGACGGACTACAAAGCTAAAATGGTGGTGAATGGTGTCATGTTTCGGAAATTGCTTGGCGCTCTCTTCGGTCGAACCTTGCAAGAAAGAGAAGAAAAGCTCTTCGAAATTATGCTCACCTAAAACCATTACGTAAGTCCAAAATGAATAGTTCTTACATGGGCGTAAAATGCCAAAACGAACTTCTTATACAAGAACAAACATTTACATTTTACACTTTACAACGTGTTTGTCAGGCAAATTCTAACACTTCATATCAATCTCAGTTGTACATTCCCTTACATAAGCGGGAAAACATGCCTTGCCAGGGAATCAGGATTTATCTATATATTCAATTATAAAAGTATTGCTAGTTTGGTGCCTGTCATCTCAACACTACAAGTCCAACTCTTCAGGTGGTAGGTATCTGTGATGGTAGTACAGCGCTGATGACAAGCAGCAGAATGAAGAAAGATGTGTGCCTGCAACTCAAGCAAGTTAATACCAGAGTCTGATATCCTTCAAATCTTCAAGCCGTCAGCTGATAGTTAACGGAGAGAAGCTCCTGACTCTCGACAGTTCCCACCAACGATACTGCAGGACGAGTGCATTATGAGCTACCTTTCAGAAAAATTATCAGCACACGCAACCTGGCAAAAACTGTATTGTCCGAGGCCATTGCCCATTGCTAATTCAATCTTACTTAAATTAAGTTTAAAAAATTGGAGTACATGAGTAATTGATTCTAGACATGAATAATTCATCTAGCCAAATACCCAAAAATACAATGGTGAACATGGGTCCACGCACACCTCCTACGAACAGTAATATTTTAAAATAGCAAAAAAAAATCAAACAACTCCAGTTTTTTAGGTTAACAAACTTGGTCGAGTTCTCTACTCACAAGTGAAGTTTCGTGAAGAAATGACATCGGTAGTATTCTTGGCAGAGAAAACAAAATCAGACCTCCAAATTGCTTGAAAGAAAGTTGAAACATGGTCTTTTTTATAGCACAAGTTTTGCCTTTTTTTACCCAAAATACCACGGATGTCATTTCGTCGCAAAACTTCACATGTGAGTAGAACACTCAACCATATAAAAAAATCAGAATTGTTTGATTTTTTGTACCATTTTTTCGATTTTACTGTTCATAAGGGTGCGCGTGTAACCATGCTCCAAAAATCCATGTCCAATATCAGACTGCTTAAACCTAGATCTGATTGGAACTTTTAAGGAACAGGTCTCTCATAATATTTTATCACACTTTCCATCTTGTGTCTTAACATCAAGCATGAGTATAAAGTTAGATTAAATGAAAGGTCGGAAACCAACAAGTTTAACAGGGGCATGAACCAGACATCAGTTTAGACTTCTGAAAGAGACCAACTTAAGACTACCTTAGGTTGCCACTACTTGATCTGTCAATCAGAAAGCATGCTGCATTTGTAGCCTGATGGTGAAACAGAACTGCTCCTTCCAGAGACCTCCATGTAATATTGTAATCAACAATCCTGTTGGTGCTGCGTTTGGGTTCAGGTTTTCCAAATAGTACATTAGGAAACATATAATGTATTGTTTATACAAATATGTGCAAGAATATGTTTCATAATTGACGACAAAGATAAGTGTCTTACATGATATATGACTGTCACTTGGTGGCTTCGCTTTACTTTGGGCCACCCTCGTCAGACTTCAGTACATCTGCCTACTAAAACTCCCAAGGCAACCCAACCAGATCCATAAGCTATCAACAAACCATAACTCATCTTTTAATCACAACTGAAATGTACCCAGGTCCTGATCATGCCTTGTAAGTTTAATGGTCTTTCCACCAACCCAATGAAGGCGGTAAGAAAGGTCAAGATTATGTAACAGCAGTTTTAGATTATCAGCCTCATCTAGTTCCCTCGTCTTGCTCTGCAAAGCCCAGAACCAAAACACATGTCAAATGTAACTGCCTTAGATTCAACATGAAGAAAACTGACGAAAACAAGTTTGAATGAAATATAACCAGTATTGCATGTTCACAGCCTATTATAGATGATAAAAGAACTGAAGATGACACTTCACATGAAACACAAAATAGAATGGGAAAGCGACAGAAATTTCTGCTTAAGACTCTTTTAAGTCTTAATTAACATCACCCTTGCCCTTCCAATAAGTCCCTCCGATCCATATTAGTTGTCGTTCAAATAGATGTATCTAGACGTATTTCACGGTGCCAGATTGATTCACCAATAGATACGTTTTTTTAACACTCATTCATGCGCTAATTATTCTTCACATAAGTGCAGTTTATATACAGTTTGTTCAATTCAATTTCTTACCACTATTTATTACGATGTAAAAAATGCAAAGACTTGGTCAACACCAGGTTCCAGAAAATAGCAATAACAGGTTCAAAAGGGTAGTTCGATTCCATAAACAATGGATTTTATCACAATTTCCGCAGAAACATGCATGAGTGTCATTCCAACATATATTCAGTAGATTTTGAAAACAAGTCCAATTCAAATTGGAAGGCTGCCTTTCTGTCAAGCAAATAGGCAAATGCGGAGTTTTAGGGCCAGCTTCGGTTTTCAAAATCCTGATTGGTGCATTTCAGGATGGACCACAGGATATTAGAACCTGCTTATGACCGGAGTCAAATAATTCAAACCAGGTGGACAAGGGGGCAAAATCCTTTGCAAGGGGGATGTGGTGTAAACAGTCTATCATCCAAATTAGAACCACATGGGATGGGATTATGTCTAAGATATTCAGAGTTGCGATCAGGGTAATAGGCACACAGACATGAGATGCAACACAGTTGCTAGGGGCAGAAAAGATTTTTACACCTTGTTCATAGAACATTAAGCACTTGCTGTACCTGCAACTGGCCAGACTGACAATTACAAAATAAACATGCTTACCAGTATATTAACCAACGCCAAAACAACACGACATAATCAGTGAGAAGAAACTAGTAGAAAATATACCTCTGAATTTTGATGTTTATCATGTCCCAAGATGTTAGAAATAATACTTAGGCGAGCTGAGTTGGGTGAAAATCCTTCCCATGGAGGAACATAGATAAGTTTTGTGCACTGAATAGGAGTAAGGCTTCTGCTTAGCCTCTCCCACCAGGCTGAACCAAGAGACCACCATCTAATCATCAATCCGTTCTCCGAAAAAGCGACAAGGCCCTAGGTAAAAAGGAGTAAAATTACTGTCAAAACACTCTGGATTCCCATATATAAGATTTACATCTCAAAAACAAACTATAGCTTAAAGCAAGCAGATTATGTTTGTCATATAGCTCAATCTTTTAGCAAAGCTACCACCTTTTTTACTACAAATAGCAACCCATTCACCACGATCCATATTTCATGGAACAGGTATGCCATAACCCCATTTCCATAGGCATAAAATCACAAAGAATACAAATTAAGAAATTGAAGAACCATGTAGCCCTTTAGACAAGAAAATTAGTTTGATATCCCCAAGTAGCTACTGGATAATGATCTATTGGGTAAAGAAGATATCATAAATGTTTTCTACGGTCGATAATAAGCCATCTAGGATAGTTACTACTCCCTCCGTTCCAAAATACTTGTCGAGGTTTTAGTACAAAATGTTCCAATTTTGAACTAAAACCACGACAAGTATTTTGGAACGGAGGGAGTGCAAGATAGGATAATTTCATTCTATTTAAACTAGTGATCATTTGGTGTAATAGGATCAGCTTGTACGTAAACTAATGCCGCGTATCTGTTTGTAGTGCCAGAGTGAACATGATATTATAATGATGTATCCATAATAAAGTTAAATCAAAGGCTTACTCCTATTATAACAATGATATATACATAGCAAAAAGGAAATACATAGGTTGATAAATTATATTAAATGTGTCATAATAAAACCAAGACTAGAGCTTCTACAGCTCCATGGGGAATATGAACAGCATTTTACTCGTGCTCTATGTTGTTTATGTTTTGCATGGTCTCTGAAACACAAATTTGATATCCGGTTCTTATCTAATACAGTACGTTAATAAGATGAGAGGAATACGATGATGATATGAAAAGCAAAACAATTCAATACCAAATATGCACGTGAGATTTCATGTAGCTAATTTCAGAAGAAATGCTTATCAACATCTATTTGATTATTTTTGCCTGGAGGTAGTATCAAACACACCAAAAATGGCAACATGTAATGTCAGGTTCAATAAAATCTAGTAAATACTTACTACTCAGTTTGGACATGAGTGATATGATTTGCATAGAACCAATGGACTGGAGAAAGAATGCAATATATAATCTTAGGCCAGCACAAGCTACGAGTGTAATATATTCATATATCATATGCGTATTTTATTAAAAGCATTCTGACTCTGTTATGAAAATAGCAATATCAAACCTCTCCATCTGGTGAGAAACTCAAAGCTGTTATCAGTATGGTTGTTGTATCCGATGGTCCTTTGAGAAAGCTTGGAAGACCTGGTGGTCCACATGCATCGAGAATCCTTATTTTTGTGACACTGCAAACAAAAAAAGGAAAAATGGAGATAATGAAAGTACGAATTAGCATGGCGTCTCTGAGTTGAAATTCATTTTTGGTGAGAACTCACAGTTCTGTATGATCACAAATCACCAATAGTGCTACAAACAATTAATATCATACGTTTCATTTAAAACAAGTTGCGCAGAAATTTTACCTTATTATTTGGGCCTAAAGAAACAAAATACATTTCAAAATAACTTCAAAATATTCTAATCTCAAGAAAAGTATCAACTGGTAGATTCCATAAGTATACACTATACAATGAACTTTGTGAAGTCAGCCTATGCCATTGGTGATGCATAATTTAACAGCTCTATGATAACAACTTTCTGCAACTTGAAGACTGTACCTTTCTATGTCATAAACACGAATTGTGGCACTGTGAATCTCTCCAATAGCATCACCAACAGCTAATCTTGTCATTGATTCATTGAGAGCAACCATTGGAAATACACGGGCAATTTCTCTTAGAGCCATCATTGAGCTGATAATGCAAGCTTTACGCATTATTAAATTGCTTGGATCCATCGTGTGTAGGATATAGCTGATTGCCTGCACAACAAAGAAATGTTTTTCTTTTGGACATAAGACATTTTAATACATATATAATGTCTCGGCATGACATCTCACTGTGGTACTGACAACTTGATAAGAAAAGTTCAAATAAATAGCTGGATCACATAAAAATAGAGCATCTAAACAATATTGGAACATTTCCATGGTCTTCTACTGGAACTTTGCAAACAAACACAAAAAACAGGAATGTACATGGGAGATTTTCCCTTTTTGTAGAAAGCACATACTACCGATTTTGCTGCAACTTTGAGAAGCTTCCAACTTGGCAGGGGGGCAGCCCCAGTGCATGTAGCTCCCGCTTGCGCAGGGTCTGGGGAAGGGTCCGACCACTTTGGGTCTATTGTACGCAGCCTTTCCCTACATTTCTGTAAGAGGCTGTTTCCAGGACTTGAACCCGTGACCTCATGGTCACAAGGCAGCAGCTTTACCACTGCGCCAAGGCTCCCCTTCAGAAGCTTCCAACTTGGAACTTAACCAATTTTTAGTGATTACAATAACTCTGTATAAAAAAATTACAATGTGTACAATGAGGAAACAATGCATACCTTGTCAAGATAAGGAGCCAAGGCCTTTGGAGAGCCTCGAAGTACTCGGATGAGAGTTTTGAGTGAGACTACGTGAACAGGTGAATCAGATGAAGTAGCCCAAATTTGACTTTCTATTACACCAAAAAATCCCATTATGTCAGCCATAGCCAAGCTTGGTAGAAGGGTGCCAACTAATGCCTCCCTCATTGTAACAGCAACTGCAGTTTTATAGATGACATTGCTAGAAGGTGCACTACTTAGACACTCAATTTGGAAAAGGACGTCACTCAAGAAATGAGTGATGTCAGTCCCCAAACATGCTTTCCATGTGCCTTCCATTCCCTCCGCTAGAAGTTCAGCTGCAGTTGAACTGTAATGATCATTCATCGACATAACTAACTTGATTAGTTGATTGACAACCAACTTTGCAAGCTTAACTTTCACAATGCTTGGGTACCAAACAACGAAAGCAGCTGCAACAATGATATTTGATGCCACTGCATCCTGGCTTGTTCCTCCAATCCAAGATAGCCACTCCTGATTTTCAAATGATTCCAACCATGAGCTTATCTGAGAAGTATCATCATCATCCCTATCAAGATTTTCGCCATCTGCCTTCAACTGTCCATAACTAGATACTGAGGCACTCTGCATCTCTGGGATAAGCTTGTCCATATGATCAGATAAAGACAAGTGGTCAGGAATTTTATTTCTCTGTACACGGAGGGGTTGTGGAACAGAGCGAGGAGCTGAGCAGTGAAATAAGGAGCGGGCAGCCATTCGCACATGTTCAGAAGGATGTTGCCAAAAGCTCACCAGAAGCTGGAAAAATACATATCACTAAGTTACAAAAAGATGGTGGTGCTTTCGTGTATTTATTAGGAAGAAAATAAAAGTATGCAGAAGTGCAACAGAATACCAAGACACATTGCTTTATTTCCTATAATAAATGCTTAAGTGAATTTCTGACAAGTCACAGGGTTACCCTTTATAGGTAGAACAAAAGCAGTTGGTCATTCAAGCCCTTGCCAGAATAGAAGCAAAGCTAGCATACTAACCAAGTGATCAATAGTTTCCAATCAAAGGGAAATTTCAAAATATGCTGACCCCATTCGTCGACGATTTTATGATCTACCAAGGAGTTGTGGAGAACAGTAGAGAGAGGGGTGGTGCCCTAAGAGATCTTGTCAGAGACAATGGAGACATGGTGCTTTACCAGGCTCAAGCCCTCTGATGTGTATTGATGAATGAGAGATTCTAGAGTGTAGATTGGATCTGAGAAAACTAGGTCATGCGAGTATAGCCTCGCGGCTCAAGATAATCTTCGGCGAGGGCCGTCGAGACTTCGATATAGGCCTGCCTTCTCCGGTAGCAATGTAACTATCCTCAGGACGATACGATCCGATCCGATCTTGCATGGTTACAAGGAATATATCTCTTGCAACAATAAGATCCTGGAAATAGTGTGTTCATCGTTATCTCCTCCGAGTTACTAGTTTGGCATGATTGGGTGCAGGCCCCAGGGTTCCCTAGACACTCTTTGGTCGACTCGGTATGTCCACACCCGTAGGGTATAGTCCTCCCATTATGCACCATTTCTCATTAACACTATCCATCATGTCTCCCCAACAATGATGCATGCTAAGGTGAGTTCAAAAGAATCTAATTTACAGATCATGGCACTACAAAGATAAGCTATTATCCCAGCAAATTTCCACCGCAAGGCTAAACAAGGTTTAACTTATAGGGATGGAAATTATAGAACATGAACATGTATGTAGTGCTCCAAATTAGTCTGTAAACTGATGCGCCTGTATTGTAGCAACCGGAATATGTGAAATACAGATGCAACTGTAAGCAGTCATTTAGAAATATAATAATTGATCCAAATCATGGGCTGGCATTCATCCAAAAGTTTTGTTTCAATTGGCATTCATATCATACTACAATAAATTCAGCATTGCAAACTATAAACTATAGAGAATTAGAGATTATAATTTACACATGCAAACTCTAAAAACATATGTGCTTTATAACAGGTAATGGATATCGCCATAACCAGGTCTACAGAACATGGCAGTTGCATCTGCTACTAAGGTAACAGATCCGGAAAAGGCAAACTATTTGGAATGCATGTAAGGACATTTATTTGGTCCTGAAGTATCTCTTATGTATGTGAATACGGCTCTAGAATAAAACACAGCACCATTTACATTTATGCATGAACATCACGGGGGTGGGGGGATCTATTTTGGTGACCCAGTTGAAACTCGAAAGTATGAGAACATGCCAGAATATTTTTTATGTGATAACAAATTGTGATGCACCAACGCCCAAATGTGCACTAACAGCTAAATTTTGTCTTTGTTGCATGCCTTCAAAGGGTTAACCCTGTCCTACTCTTGTTCCTAGAGGGATATACACACGGAACTTAACCAGACGGATCAGGACGTCACATACAATCTTAGTGGCTGATCAGGAAAAGTGTGCAGTGGTCCTAACCATAAACATATTTTGTACATCAAGAGCCAATCTATTTGTTGTCTTGTGTCTATTTAACGGACCCTAGCGCCCTGCATTCCAAAGTCACACTGGCATAACCCACGGTGAACACAAGAGATGAGGGCAATATCTTGATGCGTAACACCTCATGGCCCAACCAAACTAGCCAACTAGGCTAGGAGTATCACAGATATTAATTAAGCCTTCACCTATATGTAAAATATCACCTATTATCAATTAATTTCCTGCAAGCCACTGCAACAAAAAAATATAACTCCTCCTTATGTTTTTCTTCATGCAATAAAGATAATCAAAGAAATTGCTTTCATAAAAGAAGAATTTCATAAGACTGAAAGAAACAATGTGCAATAAATGTAGTAGAACCTGGAGGGATGGGGGCTTTATATCTGGGACTTTCTCAGCAAAGTGTCTTGTATAAAAAGCTGCCAAGGCACTGCAGCAAGACACGCAGCGTAGATGAGAAAAATGGAAGACATGAATTTGATGCTATCTTGAAAGTAACAAAGAACCATATTTATCAGAACTGTGAAAAGTAATTAAATAGTGCAATGGTATCATATTTGATACGGCAACCAGGAAGTGGTACAATACAAATGCTGGTTAACCAAATTACAAAAGAGTTCCCAAACATTTGGTGCTCACAGGTAGAACTTAAGAATCATTGGTTGAATTACTAGTGCAGTACAGAGATGCTGAAAACATACCCAAACCCGTTCAAGATTTCCGCATATTTTATTTTTGAAATGTTCTTTTTGTAAAGTTCTTTTCTGCAATGATCCAGCAAACCAAATGAAAGATGCCAGTCTCACACTATCCAGAATATGAACCCGCACGAAATGCAAATGAACAGATGACCCAGTACCTGCTAGCATTTGTACAAGACCGAGATAATGTGATCATGCGTTGGGCAAGGGAAACTATTGACAGCGACCTCATAGCACAGAATTCAGCAGAGGACTTCCAAAGCTGAAACAGAAAAATATCATGTTTAGACTTCAAATGTGCTTAAATGCAAAGCAACAATGAAGTTAACAGCCCACCTCAAGAGTGGCTTCTTTCCCTGGGAACATCACCGTAAACGAGCCTCTGTCCCCTACCACCCCTGTAGCTATATGACAACCTTCTGGCTTGCAAACTTGCATCTCATCCACAAGTAATTTGTCCAGCTCACAATCAACATCCCACAAATGCAGAAAACAGAGACTAAATCGAAGTAATTGCCCTTCCAATGACTCTCTAGATGGGCTATCCATTTCTAGGATCCCAGAAGTATTATTTAAAGCTCCAGGCGGCATAGTTTCTTTGTTAGCATCACCACAAAGATGATCTCTCAACTGCCTATCACTATTGCTGTTTGACATGCCTTGTGCAGACATAATTGCAGTGAGGTCAAATCTCAGACTTGCAATGCCGGGATATGGACATGAGCACTTTATGGGGTACTTACTTCTTTTGTTTGTTATCTGAGCAGAGCCAGATTTTCCTGAACTATATGCAGAATTATCTCTATCAACTGGAGCTGGTGTCTTCCCCTTCACATCATGCGCAGCAGAGACACTCAAAGCTATGGAATCTGCAGCATTGTGATGGTTTGTTGGTATAGATGAGATGTTCATCCCATTTCTATTTGCAGGAGACTGGGTGCCTTTTAAAATTGGAACAAGTAAGGAAGATGCTGAAGTTGTCCCTCCCAAGATGCCACCAGTAACTGAATTTTTGGAAATGCCCCTACAGAAGTGTTCAAATACTGATTGAGATGTTGTCCCTCTAATAATTCGGTCTCGAGCACCTGTTTTCATATCCCATATATACAATATGCTGCCCACGTCATTACAAGAGTGCAGACTACGGCATAAACAAGCAATGTACCCTTTTACTCCATCCCAAGCAACCATTGATGGGTAACAAGAATGCCCAGGAAACATCCTCTCGACACGCATGGTTTGAAGAGAAACAAGTGCTACAAGGCCATCTTCTCCAACAGAAACAAAACAATCATCCCAAGGCTGATGAGTCGAAGCTGGTGGTAGTATTATTTGCTTAACCGCTGCAACATGGTGATGCATCACAGAAAGGAGGGTGCCGGCATCAAGATCCCAGACACGAATCGTACAATCCAAACTCCCTGATATGAGTGCTCGTCGAAAGCTTCTAGAGTCAGAGTGGGCATGCATGTGGTGTGCAGCCAAGCAAAGAATTGCTCCCTTGTGCCCCAAGAAAAATCTTTCAGAAATATGTGGGTAAACCCCTCTGCTACCAAATTGTGCGGCTGGCAACAGATTGAGAAATCGGATAACTTCTATGTCACCATTATGGAAACCATAAACTATGGCATATGGAGCATAAGAATCCTCGGAAAGTACCATCGAAGAAGACACGGTCCTTCCATGCTTTCCCGATCCATTGATGTATGCTGAGCACATCTGTGAATTTATTTCCACTCCATTGTCTGACTTGGGTAGTGAATTAGAGAGCTCTGACCTAAATTCTTCTCCCTGAAGACTGCCTTCTCCAAGAACTTTGCTCAAAGGTGGGCTCTCTGTGTTCATTGCAATACTCAAATCTAGTTGATTCATAGACCATATGGAGATGAACGGTTTCCAAAACAAGGAACCACCAATCTTATACGGACGGGATTCCATCCTAATAAGACAGTTGACCATCTGGCAATATTGAACTACTGGCATTTCTCCCAGCTCGGATGAAATACCAGGAACTTTACATACAGCCTCACACCCAAACAATGGAGGAGTGCCAACAGCAACCTTGTACACCATGGCACCACCATTGCTGCTCCACAACACCAAGCTCCTGACCACAGTGCCATCCTCAGAGTGAGGGCCTCCCCACTCCTCTCCGTGGAGAAAAAACCCTCCAGAAAGGCAGCCCTTGACCCCTGTTTCCTCCTCCTTGCATAGCGAAGTGTTTGCCAGAGACACCTCACCCAGCACGGAACCCTCGACAACGCATTTCAACAAACAGCTCGTCTTCAGCACCAAGGCAACGACCTTCCCGTCGTCCGATAACGCCACGGCCTCCACCGTACCATCCGGCGCCTCTGCAGATGCAAAGCTGGACAAGGAACTCACGCTGAGCCGCCTCGGCGAGTCACCCTCGACGGCCGCGCCCTCCACCACAGGCACCATCTGCGCCCGCCCCTGCGCGTCAGCCAGCACAACACTGACGGCATTGTCATCGCTGCAGACCGTGAGCGCGATCGCCCTCGGGAGCGAGACGGAGAGGGCCCCGTGGAAGGCGGTGTGAAGGACCGTGAGGGTGCGGGCATCGACGACGACAAGTGCCGACACGTGGCGGTGGGCGTGGCCGTCGTCGTGGGGGTGGCAGAGGATCGCGACCCGGGGGGTCGACGAAGCGGAGGAGGAGGAGGTGGGGAGGAGCGCGAAGAGGGAAGGGGAGCCGGCCCAGGGCGGGAGCGAGCGGCGGCGGAGGCAGCGGAGGGGGGCGGAGGCGGAGAAGAGGGATAGGACGCCGGCAGTGCAGGAGACGAGGAGGGAGGCGGGGGAGGGGAGGGGGCAGAGGGCAGTGATGGCCGCGGCGTGGGCGCAGAGGAGGGAGGAGGGGCGTGCGCAGAAGGGCGGTGAAGGAGGGAGAGGCCAGTGGAGGACGGTGCCGTCGGCGGCGCCGGTGAAGAGCGCGGCGGGGGTGGCCGCGACGGCGGTGATGTGGTGGGAAGGCGGCGACGGCGACCAGAGCGCGGCCACCGAGTGGCACTTCATGGACGGGGAGATCTGGGAGGAGGAGAGTCGCCCCGGCGGTGGTCGGCGGATGATCCCAGCCCAGGCGGGTAAACTAGGCTAGGCTACTGTGCGGCGACTTCTGTTTCGGGGGAACGGCAGGCGCTCGTTGTAGTACTGTCAATTGTTTTCTTTGTATCTCAAAAAAAAAACTGTTTTCTTTGAAAAAAAATTATCTAACTGTTTTCTTTGATTTGTCTCCAAAATTTTGTTTTCTTTGATAAATTTTTTAGGGAAATTCTTTGGTGGTTTTATTAAGATGTTCTTTAACTCAATTCAAAAAATGTTCTTCAACTTTTTTAAAAAATAGAACTTTTTTTCAAAAAAAAGAGAGTTAATGTACATATAATTCTCGGTTGATTCAGTTTGCGGTATTTAAAAACTCAGTTTGTCGTATCCAACTTCAAAAAAAATATTGGAGTGCACTCTAAAAGAAATTGAAGGTTGTGGAGCGTCTTTAAAAACTCGGTTTGTCGTATCCAAGCCTCAAAGAGAATTATCTTCCATTTCATTTTTTATTTGCATATAATGAAATGTTGTGCTTCTCTTTGGCATTGATTTTTAACAAACTTGGCAAGATCAAACACTTGAAACTTGGTAGTTCATATATATAACGGTAAAATTTACATGACAGTTCATGTGCATAGCAGACATTTTTAGACCGGGAAAAGTGTCGAGAATAGGAATTTTCATACACTAGTTGAGTACATACATAGATAGTCAATACGTTGGCCTTCAAGATCTGAGGGCGGCTACTCATATAGCTCAATGGCTCATTGGCGGCCCATTCGCGCCGGAGCTAGGCCTCGCGGGCAACATCGGTGCACGCTTACCTAAAGGCATGGCGAACCTCGTGTTGCTAGCGCTGGTGGCGGCGGCATGGTCTCGGATGTCTAGTGAAGATGGTGTGTGTGGATGTCTTTCTCACGCTTACCTAAAGGCATGGCGAACCTCGTGTTGCTAGCGCTGGTGGCGGCGGCATGGTCTCGGATGTCTAGTGAAGATGTTGTGTGTGGACGTCTTTCTCCTCCTTGAAGGCATTGTCGATGAGTTCGCCCTTGCGCTAGATCATGGTTAAGTCGATCCAGTATGGTGGTGGCGACTTTTAGCATGGACGGGTCCCCTCACATGGTATTCAATGGAGTTGTTGTGTGAGTTACTATGGGTGCAAGATTTGCCCCAATAGGAGGAGTTTTTTAAGAGCTTCGTTCACACCTGCTCTAGATCTTGTTGGGCCTCGTCAGTTGGTTGTGTTTGGTGGTGGAATCTAGTTTCGAGTCAGGGGTTGGATGATCCTTGATGGGGTTTTAGCAATGTATGATTGTCCTCTGATCAATCTTATCATTAGGTTTTAAGCTTTATTTTTCTTATAGACTAGGCCATTGGTTGTTCGTTAAATCACATGAGCACTTGGCCCTCTCGATTAGGTTTTGTAACAAAAATTGTCAATTTAAGGTATTAAGTACACTATCATAAAAATAGAAAATTAGAGAAAATCAATAGACTCGATGCCTTGACTAGTAAACAGATGCAATGGTGCAAGGGAGGTAGGAATATGCATCCGGTTGCATAACTGCTACTCCAAGGATTGTTGATACATAGTAGTTGTTGGGCTTGTGTGTGTAGAAATTTACACCAGGTAATACGTTTGTAAGGGCATATTTATCCCTTGGTAGTTTTGGTGATTGATGACAATGCTTTTGCGGACTAATCGTGTGCATTGAGCATTTCAGATATATCATGTCTAGGCACAAGACGATTTGGTGCCCATCATAGACTATTGAAGATGGCGTTTCTCTATGTTTCTTTTCGGTGGATTTGAGTCGTAGGAAAGCCGTACTATTAAGAGGGGGTCCGTGTTGGAAAGGTTTGGGTGGAATCAACATGTACACGTTTGTTCCTTTTGCACCACATTTCCTTTGATTCTTTGGAGCATCCTCCGTTTCTCCGTATCTCTACAAAAGGAAGGACTTCTAGTGTTGCTGAACTGGGGCATGCAATAGTACTGCTCCTCGGAGTGGTAGTACCGCAGGCCCCTGCGGTAGTACCGGCCTTAGGCGCGGTAGTACCGCAGGTGCTCACGGTAGTACCGCTTCTCGGACGCGGTAGTACCGTGGCCTCAGGCCAGGCTCAGCAGCATGAGCGGAAGTAGGGCGGATGTAATTTTTTACATCTGCGCCCTACGCGGTAGTACCGTTCCTGGCTTGCGGTAGTACCGTGTCGGATTTTTGCATAGATCGAAACTCAGCGGAAGTTGCCACGGGTGTATTCAATCTAGACTATCCCTGCCTTGCGCTAGTACCGCAAGGGGGGTAGTACCGCGTCAGCGGTTCTACCGCCCTCTGCTTCAACGCATCAGGGCTGGTTTAGCTACTGTTGCGCCAGCCGTAGTACCGTAGTGCCATGCGGTAGTACCGCGGGCCCTGGCGGTAGTACCGTGTCTCTGGTGTGGTAGTACCACTCGTCGCAGACTGAGTTAGTGGATAACGGTTGGATTTATTCTTCCACTATATAAGGGGAGTCTTCTTCTCCGAGTTGACCACCTCTTCCATCCCCAAGCTCCATCGTTGCTCTTGAAGGAAATATTCCCTAGAGGCAATAATAAAGTTGTTATTTATATTTCCTTATATCATGATAAATGTTTATTATTCATGCTAGAATTGTATTAACCGGAAACTTAGTACATGTGTGAATACATAGACAAACAGAATGTCACTAGTATGCCTCTACTTGGACTAGCTCGTTGAATCAATGATGGTTATTTTTCCTAACCATAGACATGAGTTGTCATTTGATTAACGGGGTCACATCATTAGAGAATGATGTGATTGACTTGACCCATCCATTAGCTTAGCACGATGATCGTTTAGTTTGTTGCTATTGCTTTCTCCATAACTTATACATGTTCCTGTGACTATGAGATCATGCAACTCCCGAATATCGGAGGAACACTTAGTGTGTTATCACATGTCATAACGTATTTGGGTGACTATAAAGATGCTCTACAGGTGTCTCCGATGGTGTTTGTTGAGTTGGCATAGATCGAGATTAGGATTTGTCACTCCGAGTATCGGAGAGGTATCTCTGGGCCCTCTCGGTAATGCACATCACTATAAGCCTTGCAAGCAATGTGACTAATGAGTTAGTTACGGGATGATGCATTATGGAATGAGTAAAGAGACTTGTCGGTAACGAGATTGAACTAGGTATTGAGATACCGACGATCGAATCTCGGGCAAGTAACATGCATATGACAAAGGGAACAACGTATGTTGCTGTGCGGTTTGATCGATGAAGATCTTCGTAGAATATGTCGGAACCAATATGAGCATCCAGGTTCCGCTATTGGTTATTGATCGGAGATGAGTCTCGGTCATGTCTACATAGTTCTCGAACCTGTAGGGTTCGCGCGCTTAACGTTCGGTGATGATCAGTATTATGAGTTTATGTGTTTTGATGTACCGAAGGTAGTTCGGAGTCCCAGATATGATCACGAACATGATGAGGAGTCTCGAAATGGTCGAGACATAAAGATTGACATATTGGACGGCTATATTCAGACATCAGAAGTGTTCCGGATGATTTCGGAGAAAACCGGAGTGCCGGAGGGCCTTAGTGGAGAGAGAGAGGGCCGGCCAGGGCAGGCCGCGCGCCCCCTCCCCCTCTAGTCCGAATTGGACTAGGGAAGAGGGGCGGCGCCCCTCTTTCCTTCTCCCTTCTCCTCATTCATTCCCCCCTCCTAGTAGGACTAGGAAAGGGGATTCCTACTCCTACTAGGAGGAGAACTCCTCCTCTCCATGCGCGCCACAAGGGTCGGCCGGCCTCCCCCTTGCTCCTTTATATTCGGGGGCAGGGGGCACCCTAGTACAAACAAATTGATCATTGATCTCTTAGCCGTGTGCGGTGCCCCCCTCCATCATAATCCACCTCGGTCATATCGTCGTAGTGCTTAGGCGAAGCCTGCGCCGGTAGCTTCATCATCATCGTCATCACGCCGTCGTGCTGACGAAGCTCTCCCTCGACACTCAGCTGGATCGAGAGTTCATGGGACGTCACCGAGCCGAACGTGTGCAGATCGCGGAGGTGCCGTACTTTTGGTACTAGGATCGGTCGGATCGTGACACTACAAAAAAATACACTTCTGTGATGATACGTGTTTGTCACAGTAGGTCGCTTTTTTGTCATGCATGTACATCCATGACAAATTTATGACAGAATCAAGATAGTCATACCTGTGCTGTCGTAGAAGTGTTCCATGACATTACCAAAATTATCATCACGGAAGTGTCCACTTTCATGACGATAAATCGTGCATCACAGAAGTGCTTTCGTCAAGGGTGACCGACACGTGGCATCCACCGTAACGGAACGTCGTTAAGCTATCGGGTCGGGTTTTGGATCCGATAACCCGTTAACAGCCCCGACCAATGGGAAATTTCCACGTGTAAAATTCTTATTGGCCGGACGAAACACGTGTCAGCTCGTCAGTGGGTCAGATAGGCGCCTATGACACGTCGACACGTGGCATGGCCCAACAGTGGCCCATTCCTGTGAAAAGGTCGGCCCGTTTGACTTGGTCAAAAGCTGGCGGGCCGGCCCATTTGACTTGGTCAAAAGCTGGCGGGTCGGCCCATGGAAAGCCTGTTAACGGCTTGTTCGCATATAGCCCATTTATAGCCTGCTAACACAAGGCCCGTTACGCCCTATCTGAATTAGGCCTAGTAGCGTCATCTGGGCCGTCCACTATGATTCCAGCCCGTTTTCACTTCTAGCCCATGTATAGCCCATGACGTCTTTAGGCCCATATGAGGCCCTTTGTAACTCTTGGCCCATTAGCGGCCCGTGCTGAACTGGCCCATAATGAATAGTGTATTACTTTACACCCATTAACGACCCATGGTGAAACTGGCCCGTAATGAACAGTGTATCACTTTATACCCATTAACGGCCCGTTATTCCGTTGTGCCGTTTCCAGCCCAAGTTAACTTTCGGCCTTCTGAGGGGCCATTTATTCTTGGGCTCATTTGCAGCATTCGGTTACTTACGGCCCGTTACTGTCATTTTCTACTTGTGGGCCAAATTCAGCCCATCGTTACAGTCGGCCCATTTGTGGACCGTTAGTCTGTTGGGCCATTTTCATAGCATCACCAAATACGGCCTATTAACGGCCCGTTATGGTCAGCCCATAAAACGTACGATTTCTATTAAAGGCCCATCTACGGCCCATTAAAGGCTCGTACAAGACCCATAAATGTGTCGGCGGCCCATGGATCCTACGAGACGTACAAGGCCCATGGATCCTACGAGACGTACAAGGCCCATGGATCCTACGAGACGTACAAGGCCCATGGATCCGACGGCCCGTGAAGGGCCATGGTCGGGCGAATTGGCCCCCATTTGAACGATATAGCATATTCAAAGAATTATCCTACCCAATACTATCACCTCTAAAAAGACTACACTATTACAACAAAGAGATCAAGGCATAGAAAGGTAGAATAATCCTACACTATACAATAAAGAAATTACAACTGATTATACCCACTGGGCATTATGGTTCGGCACAGGTGCTAATAAAGATACACAAACAGCAAATTACATACACTGGGCAAATACAGCTCATACATCATGGACGTGCATCAACTTAACTCCATTTGAACTATAATCTTTTCAGAAAATAGGATTGGCCGGATTCAGATAGCACAAATTTCAGTCTGCAAAATCTCCAATTCCTTCATGGTTACCTCAGTGTCTTGTTTCATTTTTTGACTCTTGCATCTAATACATGCATGTCCAGTCTCAACTTATTGATTATACGTTGATAATCATGTACATGTTGTCTTGCCAGCTCTAGTTGATGCTCGAGAACATCAGCACATTCCAATTCCAATCCATAATCATTCGGTAACGGCCATGCCGCACTGCTCGCAGATCTTTGTGTTGATGTCACTTCATCCTGAAATGTTTCTGTAAGTACACATGACTAGGGCAAAAATATAGTTACAACAGTGAAGCGAACAAGACACTATTTTGTACTACATGGCAAAACAGGACTAACAATAATGTTACATGTCACTTTAAAAAAATGTTACACGTCATGAAGCATAAGCAGGTGATATTTTAAAAATTATAAAAAAGATAGTCTGTGCAGCCTGCATACAGAAATCCATCTTAGCTCACCAGAGGAGCATGATGTTGGGGCCCAATCGAAAACACAGACAAGTTACAAATTTAGACAGCACGTTGCGTATAAGTAAGCAAGCAGTTGGCCATTCTGTGCCTCAATTAAAGTCTTAGGGAGCATAATGAACAGCAGAGGGTTTCATACAAACATACTACAGCAGGCAAAACTATGCAATCATTAGCGTAGTATAAACTAGATTGTGAGCCTCATGCAATAATAGTTGGTTAATAGACTTCAAAGCTTCAGGCACACTTCGGCAGAGTAATTAAATGGTAAGGCCTTTAATTATGTCAACTAATAGTGATACAAGTACCGAACATCAGGCATGATTATTTGGGCATCTCATTAACTGAGGACAAATAAAGCAATTGAAAAGAGAAAATTAACTATGCCTGAAACAAACAAGGAATTGAACTGTTGAGTTGCATACAGTGACTTACCTTAGCAGGTTGAAGAGGCTCAGCGCAGCTCCTACTTCTCTTGCAAGGCTCCTTCCTAACATCTTGTACTTGGAAATCCTCAATCTTATCTTCATTGCACCCCCTCTGCAAGGTGACACAAACTAGTTACTCGTCTCCTTGGAAGATAAATATGCATACTTTCCAGTCTGTGAACACAAAAGGATGAGATTATAACAAAACAACACCACATAATGAAACATGCCGCATCTCTTGCACTTGCACACAATGAAATGAGCATTTACTATGTCTGCACTATGTAAAAACTAGGCATACCTTCGAACTGGATCTCCAAGTACTCTTGGAGAGCCTAATGTAGTGTACAGCCAAACCTTTATGTCACCTATGAGTTAGACAAGGCCCCACTACAGCAGCCCTTAGTGTTTAAATCGTTGACAAGCTCTGTTAGAGTGTTAGGTCAAGAACAGCAAGTAATCAAAGCAAACAGTCCTAGTATGGCTGGCTGATGCAAACAAGCAATTGAACAGAAGTGTGAGCAAATCTTACATATCAACAAAAGAAGCAAAGAAGGAGGCTTAAAGACCATCACTTGACTGACCAGATTTAAGGGGCATTTAAACATCATGTGCAACGTATGAACTAACATAAACATTGCATATTCCAGATTCTACAATGGAATGCACATGTATTAGGTTATGCCATGTATGATGATGCCTAAATGTACAGATAGCAGGCAGGAGTGATTCATCATTGCACGCACAATTGAATTGCAGGTTAAGGGCCAGTTCGATTCCGCCTTTTCAGGGCATATTGTCAAAATAAGCCATAAAAGATGTAAAGAAGTCATTTTTGAGTTATGGGCTTGGGCTTAACTAATTTCGCTTTGGAGGGGGGGTGTTTCGGGTAGAACCTCACTAAAAATTGAAGGGAAGGGGAATAGTGAAATGACTCTGTTGTCTGCCTATATTACACTCAAAATGCAACTGCTGACGCCCGTGTCACACCTGACCCTCAAGTAAAAACAAACACGCAAGCATTCATTTCCCTGCCCGCTTGCATCTCCTCTCCCCTTTCCCTCTACCTCGATCCCCTGCCTGCAGCATTAGGGTTCCTCCAGCGAGCCGTCGTCACTGGTCCCATATGGCCTTGTCCTCGACGATGCTATGTCCAGCTAGGCTACATGGCCGGCGGGTAGGGGCAAATCTCCCTGGCTTCTCCTCCCTCTGGCGCCGCCCCTCATTCTCATGGTCTCCAGCAGCTGCTCCACTCTAGTTCGTCCAACGCACTACTCCAGCAGGCGTTGCACAACTACGGCCGATGCCACACTGCGGCAGAAGGCACCTTATTCCCCCTCCCCTCCTGCCATGCCATGGCCTTGAGGTGCTGTTGAAGGATGAGCTCATCCAACAAGGTGAGGATATCCTTTGATTTTTTGCCAAATTTTCATTCTGTTCCACTATACGATGAATTGTTATGAGCTGCTTCTGCTGCTGCTATATGATGCATTGCTATGAGCTGCTCCTGCTGCTGCTATATGATGAATTGCTATGAGCTGCTGCTGTTGTATGATGAGTTTCTATGAGCTACTGCTGCTGCTATATGATGAATTGCTATGAGTTGCTGCTGCTGCTATATGATGAGTTGCTACAAGCTGCTCCTGCTGTTGCTATATGATGAGTTGCTACAAGCTGCTCCTGCTGCTACTACATGATGAATTGCTATGAACTGCTCCTGCTGCTGCTATATGATGAATTGCTATGAGCCGCTCTTGTTGCTGCTATATGATGAATTGCTATGAGCTGCTGCTGGTATATGATGAATTGCAGACTGCTGCTGTTGTATGATGAGTTGCTATGAGTTGCTGCTGCTGCTATATGATGCTTTCAGGTGGTGCTGCTATACGATAATAACCAGCCACTTGGACCATCGAATTTTAATAAATAATTGTTCTTCATTTAAATGTGGGCCATGCATTCTTCGTTTAAATTAGGCAATGGGATCTCTATGGAAAACATTGACCAAAGTAGATTGTGCCAAGTAGATGGTATCTTTGTATTTGCATTTTGAGCAAATAGTGATGGCCTGTTTTCCTATCATATTAGTTACTGCACTGGGTTCAATTTGTGATGTTTGCAAGTCAAATTAATTTCCATATGGGCAGCAAAATGAAAAAAAAAATGCAATCTAGACTTTCCACTGATCTTACCAAAGATAAGCTGAAAACGCAATGAAAAGAACTGGTTGGCTTATTACATGGAACTTATATTCACAGGTGCTTATTTTCTTAGGATAACTCATAATAACTGTCCCTAAGAAACTTGGCTAATAGAACTGGCATACAAATAACATGTCACGATGATTGCAATGGAGGAGTGACGTACCATAGCACACTGTATAGGCTCACCGCTGCCTCTCCTTTTTTGCGATGTTCCATGAAATTGCCACATACATCTTGTACTTTTTCATTGTGTAACCCTATCTGCAAGTTGACACGGCTAATTTCAGACATCTCTACATGATACTACATTGCATATCCCTTGCGCATATTTAAACCACCAATTAACGATTGTGTGCGTACCATAAACTAGCCATGACTCTGTATGCTGGACTAGCAGGCACTCTAAGGGAGCCTAATGTAGTGCACTGGAATTCCTACATGCCACCTACGATTTTGTGTAATGTACTGCCCCTGTTCCTAAATATATGTCTTTGTAGAGATTCCAGTATGGACCACATACAGATGTATATAGATGCATTTTCGAGTGTAGATTCACTCATTTTGCTCCGTATGTAGCCTATAGTGGAATCTCTAGAAAGACTTATATTTAGGAACGGAGGTACGAGGTAGTATCATGTATGACATCTACATATCTAATTTAGCAGCCAGTAGTAGAAATCATTGTCTGCACAAAGGGATTACTGGTCGAAAATCCTAGCAAAGCACGCTGGCAGGCACAGAACAATACAAGAGAGAGAGACGCGCTTACAAGATCATAGCAATGCCTCAGTCCAGGATCTTGGTTGGCCAAGCTGTTAGATCCAGAAGAAACATCGTCCTTGTAGTTTTTGCCAGCTGCATAACAGGTAACAGCGACCGGTTAGTATATTTGAAGTACATCGGGCAGGTGATGCTGGACGGGTTTAAAGGTGACAAGTACCTAGGCCGTGGCGGGTGCTTGGCATCTCTCCAGACTGTGGGAATCAGGTTAGAAACGTCGAGGGTGATGACGCTGCGCTGGCTGTCGGGGTCCGGTAAGGAGATCTAGAACCGTCGAGTAGGGTGTTTGTGGAGCGGCTCCGGTAGGGTGGACTACGGTGTGGGCGAAGCGGATCTGTGGTCGTGGACGAGGGCGTAGGTGAAGCTGCTCCGGTGGTTGGGTTAAGGATGGTGTCGACGATGCGGATCTGCGGCCGTGGACGGGGCGTCAGAAGCTGCTCCGGTGGTTGGGTTAAGGGTGGTGTCGATGATGCGGATCTGCGGCCGTGGATGGGGCGTCAGAAGCTGCTCCGGTAGGTTGGATGAGGGTGCGAGGAAGCGGATCTGAGGCCGTGGACTTGTGAGTTGGCAAAGCGGCCCCGGTAGGGTTGAGAATGGTATAGGCGAAGCTACTCCGGTAGGGTTGAGGAAGGTGTCGGCGAAGCGGCTCCGGTAGGGTTGAGGAAGGTGTCGGCGAAGAGGATCAGAGGCCGTCGACGGGGGCGTCGGTGGGGCGGCTCCGGGGGTGTGGACGAAGCGTCTCCGGTGGGGAGTACGAATGAGCCGCTGCAGATGCGCGACGGTTGACGAGAGTACCGGCGAAGCAGATCCGGCGCCGTGGACAAGGCCGGCACTGAATGGGCTGTGGTACAGTGGTGGATGAGCAGTCTACTTGTTTCTAGGGGAGGTGGGAGGGGTAGATGCGGCCGCAGAAGCAGATCCGGCGAGGTGGACGCCGCTGGCAGTGAATGGGCTATGGTACGCCGGTGGATGAGCAGTCTAGGGTTTCGAGAGGGGAGGGGAGAAAGGGGGATGAAGTACGGACGGCGTGCCGTGTAGTTAGTCGTTTTTGCGGGAGGGGAGAGGAAATGAGGGTGCCGTGTAGTGGGGGAACCGGAAGTTACCAAAGCAGCCCCGACCTATCATGTAGATGAGGGCGGTATTGTAACTGTTGGTCTCCGTGCACCAAGGACAAAAGGGGGATTTCGCATGCTAAAGACTAAGGTGGCGGAAATTTTAGAAGGAGGCGGGAGATTTTGCCGCCCGCGGGATCGTTCGTATCCAGTTTCAACTAATTTTGGACCGTGCTAGCGGGAAGGTCATGCTAGACTGTGTACACGGGGCACGCGTCAGCAGTTAATAACTGGTGTGAAGTCCACCCCAGAAAAAAGACAATAACTCGGGATGATGCGCCGATAACTTGGACGTTCACACGGGCGCGGCCAATCGTACGGGTGTAGTGGCGCGTTCACAAAAAAGGGATCAAACGCTCAGCCTATGTATTTCTCGTGTAAATAGATAATTTAGTGCCATTGGTTATTTACTTTAAACATAATGCATTGACGTGTTAGTGTAGAGGCGCACAAAAAGAAATGGATATTGTAGTCAGCTACTTAAAAGTGTTACCTCATATGATTACATAGCCTCCATTTCATAAATTGTGTACCCGTTGAATTCATATATGAATATTACATATATTACTTCAAAATAGAAACTTAAATCATCCAAGACTAATGAATTTGAATGCAAGAGTAACAATGGTGCATGTTCATGATAGCTACATTGGTTGTTTGAAGAAACATCACTGTAACTTTGGCATGCACAACTAAAAAGGCTTATTTAAATAGAAAAAAATGTGATATGTGAGTGTCCAATCTTTATAGCGTTGAATCGATATTGTACCTTTGGCCACGATACGAAGTAGATATTGACTTATGTTCAAGCGATGCACGTCCACGATCGCTAGATAGTGATACGTCAATGAATTGTGCAATCTCTCTCACACGCATACATATCTCATTTCCCTGTGGGCATCGGAATCACACACGTGCACTTCGTGTATTTCTCTCCCTCCGTCAGGGTTAAATTCGTCTTTCTACCCCGTCCTACAAGTCTCTCACACAGAAACACACACGCTCTCTATGTCTAACACGCCCACCCCTTTAATTCCGCCCACCCACAGCCACTAATGTCTCTCACACATATGCTATCTACCTATCCCTTAATATAGCTAGATATGTGTCACACAAACTCCTTCTCCCTACTAGCAAGATGCCCATGCGTTGCACGGAACATCAAGATGCATTTGTATGAGAAGTTTATCTTGTGGGAGAAAAGGATGAACGAGGGAATGCCTTATTTGCAAATGCAGAGAGGGGTGTGGGTATCTTTTTGCAAAATTGCCATAGTTTCCTTCCTGTCCGTCGGATATAAATCGGATGGCCTATATTGCAGGATGGCAGGAACACCATCATCACCAACTCTGTTTTTTATAAGAGTAGAGATATGTGAGTGTCACTGCCCTCCCCCCCCACAAACCCACACTTCCCAACACCGAAGGAGTAGGGTGACACCTCGATCTTGATACTAATCTATCGACTGGCTTCTCTCTCAAACATATGAACACACACACACACTACCCGGCACCGAAGGAGTAGGGTGGCACATCGATCTTGATAATAATCTATCTACTCCTCTTTCAAACACACACACACACACACTCGCTAGTTGTGCCTCTGTGTCTACCGCACACACTCTCAATACGTCTTTCTCTCCCCCCCCCCAACAATGACAGCAGAAGGGTGACAACTCGATCTGATCATAATCTGTCAATTGGTTTCTCTCTCAAACATTGTGTCTCGGTGCCTCGCTCGGTAGCCCCCTCGATATGTAGACTTCTCGCGCGCGCACAGCTGTAGTGACGATGACGCTGAACCCAGTGTGCCTTGTTTTTACCGGCCTCATGTGATAGTTTTCACCCTGTTTTCTGTTAATTAACAAGGCAACCTTTTCTTTGTTACTACTAGTGAATCTGAAGTCATTCGGGGCAGACATAAAATATATCACTTCAACCCAATTATCGCAGCAACTATTTTAAAAGAAATTAGCTAGCTGCCCGTGCGTTGCACGGAACATCAAGATGCATTTGTATGAGTAGTTTATCTTGTGAGAGAAAAGGTTGAACGAGGGAAGGCCTTATTTGCGAATGTGGAGAGACGTGTGGGTATATTTTTGCAAAATTGCCATAGTTTCTTTCCTATCCGTTAGATATAAATCCGACGGCCTATATTGCAGGATGGCACGCACACCATCATCACCAACTCTTTTTCTACTCCCTCCGTCCGAAAATACTAGTCATCAAAATGGATAAAAAGAGATGTATCTAAAACTAAAATACGTCTAGATACATTTCCTTTTATCCATTTTGATGACAAGATATTTCCGGACGGAGGGAGTATTTGTTTTTTTAGAGATTTCAACAAGTGACTATGACCGGACCTTACCAACATACTCAAAAAAGTAGTCCATAATTTTGATGTTACCCTCTTTTCTTGGTGGTGCAGTGCCATCTGGATACCTCATAAATAAATCAAGGACAAATCTGACCCCTTCCTGAAAAGACATACGGAGCAAAATGAGTGAATCTACACTCTAAAATATGTCTACATACACATCCGTATGTGGTAGTCCATTTGAAATCTGAAAAAGACAAATATTTAGGAACAAATGGAGTATATATATAAGAGTAGACATGGAGATATATCTCCAGCATGGTCTACAACAAAAATGTGCTGGGCTGGTTAGCGCCGGATGCTCGCAACGCGATGACATGAGTTCGTATTCTGTCTTTTAACTTTATATTTTTATATTATATATTACTCTACTTATTTGATATATACTTCTTTCGCCACTGTACAGACAGTGGAACCCACAGAGTACTTAAAATACAAGATTAAGGATGGACTTGTTTCTTTTTAACTTTCTGTACGAAGTTGTAGCCACCCTGCAAGTCACGTGTACACTGTGCATGCAATTAACTTTTTATAGAGGGACAATCATACAGGTAATTAGCTCAAATGGATTGGATGTCACTCTATTATTTCCAGCATAAAGAGCATCTCCAACGGCAACTGGCAAATTTCCTCCCGCTTCCTTAAGCGGAGGACGACATCAAACGCCAGCGGCATACATTTTTACAACTCTAACCAACCAGATGAAATTCGTGCAAACACAGACTGATTTCATATAAGCATGAAGGATTTTGTATAAAAAAGCCGGATCTTCATATAAACATCATGGATTTCATTACATTTACATGAACTAAGAGGTGCCAATCCGGCTCTCTTGTATAATTAATACTCCCTCCGTCCGGAAATACTTGTCGTAGAAATGGATGTATCTAGACTTAATTTTAGTTGTAGATACATACAATTTATCCATTCTTAGAACAAAAATTCCCCGCCAGCTGGAGAGGGAGTACATAATCTAAATGGCCGCCCGCGGATCCCTTTGTCTTCCTCATGTCCGTCAGACACTTACGGGGTCGACGAAGGTCCTCGGAAGAGACGAAGCAACAAAGAAACCACCTGAATCCGCGGTTGTCGCCTCAGCGGTGGCCTTCATGGGTCCCAAGTGGCGGCGGCCTCCCGTGTTCTACTTCTCCTCGATGATGGCGGCGGACACGGAGAAGCTGGCCACCGACTCGTCCCTCTCCACGCACCCGGCTTCTGTCTCTGCCTGCATGGCGCTGCCGCAGGCACGGGAGGCGCACCCACAGACACGGGAGGCACGACCACCGCAGACACTGGTGGCGCGGTATGACGCGGCAGCGATAGTGCCCGTACCGGCGTGCTCGCCGCCATGCCGGCGTGGAGCAACTCGCCACTCCTCATCGAGCTGAACTGGAGCAGCGAGTTGCTGAACCACGCGCCTGCTTGGGGCGGCAACTGGCTCCGTCGGGCCAAGTGAGGTTGGTGAAGCACGGAGCAGCCTCGCCCGTATCCAGAAGGCTCGGCGGGCCACCCAGCCGGGTAATATGCTGGAGAATGGCTCATCGGAAGCCATCGGAGGGGTGGAGAAAATGGTGAAGGAGGAGATGGGGGAGCGGCGGAGGGGTGCGATTCTTGCCCGCTGTCTGTCTGGCCTCGTGTAAATAGAGGGCAGACGGTAGGAGCTTGGCCGGCGTCTGGCCTCGTTTAAACTGAGGGCGGACGGGAGGAGCTCGGCCAGTGTTGCGTTTAATTCTGGCCCGCTCATGAATGGATGTGTGGCCAGAGTAGGATTCTCGGTTTGCATGCGGGTTTAACGGAGGGGTTTAATGGAGGCGCCGGGCGTGCAGCGGGCGGTGCAGTACTATTCGATTTGACAGCAGTAATGAGCCGTCAAATCACAAAGGCCCTCACCTATCATGAAACCGACCGAGCTAGACTGCCCCGCCCTCTCGCCTATCGTATATACTCCACTTTTATACAGTAGTAGTATCGATGGATTGCGCCATGGAGCAAAACTTGAAATTAAAAAAAGGTGGTACATATAGAGAGCGCTCGTCGCCAAATTATGCATATAGTACTATTAAAAAGGCTTGTCACAATAATGGTGTCCAGCACAAGTGCACAACCCACCCCTCAAATAAAATTAAGCACCCTGGAATTCTTTGACAAAACTAAGCACCCTGAAATTCTTTGACAACTAAACTACTGGCTATATGATGTTGGCCATATATATTGTACGTATATAATGTGAAGAAACAAGTGGTACTATTGTACCAACTAAAAGATGAAATGTAAGAAATACTTGTATGTACGTACTGAAGAGTTAAAGTAACAAGAAGAAACATAACATAGTTCTGCTAGGGGCTCAGCACAACACACCCCTCAAATTAAATTAAGCACACCTGAAATTAAACTTTGCAATTATTCGGTAGACACTGCATTAGAACCACCATGAGCAACGACACTGCCACCTTACTCGGAGTCCTCGTCCACGTCCTCGACTTCGTCCTTGTCCCTCTTCCTCTTGGCCGATACTTCTTTGCTTGAACCGCACACTTGGTTGTTGCTCTTCATCCAACCCTTGTAGATATTGAAGCAAAGGTAGCCATCCATTGCAGCGTACTGGATGTGGTCTATATCTAGTACATTCCGCTGCCATGCATGACGATGAAACGTGTATGGAGGTTTCTCCGATTTACCGTACGAAGGATGAACCATGGCTCCTGCCAGGGTCAGCATTGAAGGCTGAAGAGAGGACACCAGCCGATTCTTCTGGAGGTCGAAGGTGTTGCCTACAATGAGGCCTACCCGATGCAGGACTTCTTTGTCGTTACCAAAGTCTACAGTAACGAATTTGATTAGGTTGCTTCCGAGGAAGTCCTTAAAATCCTGGCACTCAACGTCGGCATGGCATATGTGGTAGGCCAAGCATAAGTCATGCACGCAAACCTGGATCACGGCGGGCTTCTTCCTCTCTTCGTCCTTTAGATCCTTCTCTCATCCCAGGACTGTGGTGTACTCAACATCTAGCCGAGCGACCCACTCATCATCTGAGTTTTCAAACATGCGTCTGAAGCGAGAAAGGCATCCTTTCACCATCGTGGAAGAATGGGTGTAGATGACGTCGAACTCATCACTGGTGATGGTTCTAACCTTGTACTCACCGCCGATCCTGGAGTTTTGGGACACCATGGATTTAGGAGGAGGGTTAGGATTAGTGGAACCGTTGTAATGTGAATGGATAGGACGACTAGGAGCGAACCGCCATAGTATTGAAGGACGTGCGGGGACGAGTAGGAGCAAACTGCCAGCATGCGAACGACAGGGTAGTGGCTTTCCATTCTCCCATGATACGGGCTTCCGAGAGCCCTTGGATCTGAGATCGAACGGTTTCATGGCATGATTCTAGACCTATGGGTGAATATCCTATCCTGGAGGGTTATTCTACAAATTTTCAGCAACTTAGCATGCGACCGTTTGATCTCAGATCCAAGGGCTGCCAGCAGCCCGTATCGTGGTCGTGCCTACCACGACCGTCGCGTCGCTCGTGCGGTCGCGCCCTTGGAGATTTAACACGATGCGTTAGGCTATCTGATGTTTGGCATGTTATACATAGTCATCACTTAGTCACTCATACTACAAGAAGGTTGGTTATAAGTGTATTTTTTTACTCCTCTCTATCTCTTTCTTCGTACTCCCTCTGTCCCATAATATAAGAACGTTTTTGACACTAGTGTAGTGCCAAAAACGTTCTTATATTATGGGACACATGGAGTACTAGTATTTATTACATTTGCCAAGGAGTGACCTCTTTCAATGAAATGGTGTTGCTAAGTTTGCTTCATTTAATTAGCTATAGACTCAAAATTGTCTTTTCACCTAGGTACACGTGCTCAGCACCATTTCTTCCTTGTGTCACCAAACTAGTCTCTCTCTTCTTGAATAATTTGCCACATCAGACTTTATGCCTATGTGGCAAGCTTAAGCACCTGTAGGAGCAAGTAAACGTAAGTACAATAGTGCGCTTTACATGGCATTTTTGCATATGTGGAGGAAATAGAGGCAAGGAAAAAGTGGAGAAGTGGGCTCTCATGCAAGAGCCAGCCTCTACTACATGGTGGAGCATTGGGAGAGGCACATGTATGGAGGTGGTCAGGAATCTGGGAGACTCACACCGGTCGTAGCGCCGCAGTTAAAATGATAATGGCAAGTCAAATCACGGGGCCCCACCTGTCCAGCAGTAACTCGCTGTCAAATCACACAGCCCTGCATTTGCAGCAGCCTACTCCCTCGTCTTCTCGCGTCTCTGTCGAAGCGACTAAAGCGCCATGTTAAAGTAACATATTATGTTGCCACAAGCACCTCTTTCCTCATTAAATAGTTGCCACATAAGCAAAATTGTCTTGGGATGTGTTAAGTTACTACCTAAGTTACTCCCACTATGGCTAGCCTAAGAAACAACGTGAGAGTTAATGCACCGCGCCTATGTGTTTACTATTTGGTTTTCGTAAGATGACTTAATACTCACCTAGACAGAGGGAGTATTCGATTTGAAAGCGGGCGGCGCAGTTCCCGATACAGCTTTAATGCAGACGAGGGAGGGAGTAGCGGTCCCCGATATGTTGAACGGTCAATGCATCCTCCTCAATTAATGCATGAGGGAAGTAATGGGAGGAGGTCTGGGAAAAGAGGTTGCACGATGTGAATGCAACGTAGTTTGCCCTCATTGCCCTCATATAAAGGCGCCCCTCCATTCCAATGCATCTACCACATCGTACACACCTAAGCATTTGCCTAAGCAACTACACTAAGCGCAAAAGAGCTCACTCCAGACCCATGGCGGCGATGCGCGTGAGCGGCCAGCGGCTGTGCCAGATGGTCCATGACGCCGGCCTGCGGCATGGCGCCGAGGATCGTCTCCAGACGGTGTTGGAGACCGGCTAGTGGATGGCCGCCGTCGACGCCAACTATGACTCTCAGTTGGACCAGATGATCGTTGACACCAGCAACAAGTTCACCATCATCAAGAAGCTCGCGGACGACATCGCCGTACTCCTCCAGCCCGCGCGCTAGGGCTCCTCATTGCCTACCACCCTAATTGGCCTCCATGGCCGAAACCTCTTTCAAGCACTGGTGGCCTTGCGACTGCCCGCCGACGCCACGAAGAATATCCACCTGGAGGTCGCGCTCACCGCGAGGTGCCTCGCCCTACAATAATTCGTCGACCTACACATCCACGTGTACGAGCAAATCGTGTACATAGGTATCTACAATGCCAGTGAGGACGCTACGAGGTTGGCCTTCCTCAACCGGCTGGAAGCCTTGGATGCCTTTGCTGAGAAGCACCTCGACCTCGCCACAAAAGCCGCCGCTCCTTAGCCGCCGGTCGGTGGCCCGGCACACTAAGTTGAGGAGGAGGAGGTCATACGTTCGTGGATCCATCTTTCTTCTTACCTTCTGTAACCACCACTGCGATCGCATCATCATGGCCTTAATTCTTATTGTGCTGTTGCATTCTCGTTCCAGTCAATACCGACATGTGCGATCCCTTTGCTTAATTATATGCATCATTGTAACTAGGACTCGATCCATCAATTTATAAGTTGTGCTTACCTTTTCCATCAACTTCGTGCAACGTGTGGGCATCTTGCTAGAAACACTAAAATATGTCTATATAATCCGTATGTGATAGTCCATTTGAAATCTCAGAAAGATAAATATTTAGGTACGGAGGGAGTAATATATTAGGAGTATATCATGCACACAAAGGCAGAGGAGCGGTGGGACCGAGAGGGATGAGGGGCACGTCGGGGGGATGAGGATCCCCTGACGCGAACAATCCTACCATTCTGTCACTGACATGTGGGACCCATAAGCGTGGGTCCCACCTGTCAGCGAAGGAAAGGCAGGGCAAGGCAGTGATAGCCACGTCAGAGGATCCATGTCCACGTGGGGGGACGTCATGCCGTGGGTTGGAGCGGCATCATGGGAATCGCGTGTGGGTGTGGCAGTGGTGGTCGCCGTGGTTCAACTTCCATGGACAAGCTGTCATGTCTGCAGAGACATGTATATCAAAACTAGAGTGTTTATATTTCAAGCACATGAACAAGTATTATTCTACTACTTTGGATCCATTGCAACGCACGAGCCAGCACATTAGTAGTAGTAGTGTCCATCTCTATCTCTAGAGGCCTTCCCTCGTTCATCCTTTTCTCTCACAAGATAAACTACTCATATAAATGCATCTTGATGTTCCGTGGAATGCACGAGGATGTTTCCTTGGGGGTCTCTCCAGCGCGGCGTGGCTGTAGTTGCAAGTTGACGCCCCTTGAGATGCCGACATTGAGGGGCACTCGGATTTCCTCCGATGAGCAGGTAAGATGAGTTTGATCACGTAGTAAATGCATTCTAAAGACTACTTCTGTGTCCATTTCCTAATTCTCCCCCTGGCCACTGTTTCACAGGTTAGGCTCGGTGCGAGTGGAGATTGGCTTGCATATGTACGGGAGGGTACCAACATCAATTTGCACAACATTTACAATGGTGACACCGTTCCCGTAGAACCTTTGTCCAACATTGGGATGAGCCATGCAATGGGCCACCACATGAATTGGTACGATGGAACCACAGTGAGATTGAATAAGAAAGCACGAACCTTGCACATGGCGGTCAAAGGCGGACCATGTTGTCTGCGGCCGATTTGTTGCCGTACGAGTAGGAAGACGCCGTGCTCCTTTCTAACTGCATCTTCGTGGTGACAAACCAGGGGACTTATTTTGTATGGGACACATCCTACGATATACTCCCTCTCTCCCAGTTTATTTGTTTTGAATCTTTTCGTTTTGTAAGTTTCAAATTCAAATTTAGAGCTCTCCATCACATGTTAAGATTACAATGTCCATTAAATCGTTGCGTGCATGTATAGTAAAGAAACAAATCTCGAGTTTGGCATGAGTTCCTGCTGCGGGAGCACCACAAGCCCTGGCGCAGGAGTTACATTTCCCTCTTAGGGCCATCGGGACTGAGCTTCAGTGCCTTATTACACCTACCTTTGAGTCAATAACATGTGGACCCGATAGGTGACTGGTCCACATGTAATGCTCCCGTAGGCAGAGGGGCAGTGGGGCCAAGAGGGGTGAGCCGCAGGTTGGGGGACGTGTGGTTTCATGGGTTCGAGTGGCATCATGGGAATCACGGGTGGCTGTGGTAGAAACTTGATGCTCATCGCATTTTAGGTGGCCCACATGTCATGCACACAAAGGCAGAGAGGCAGTGCGGCCGAGAGGGGTGAGGCGCACGTCGGGGGGCGTGGTGCCGTGGGTTGGAGAGGCGTCGTGGGAATCGCGAGATGAAACGTGATGGTCGTCGTAGTTGAACTTCCATGGACAAGCTGTCATGTCTACGGACACATGCACTGCATACCGATCACTGGAAGGAGTAGCAGAGAAAGCTATATATGCGGATAAATAGTTCCTTATAGTCAAGCGGACCCACGCTACTACTCTGTTCCAAAGACATGCACACCATCGAAATAGTCCATCTATATCAATATACACCGAGAGGGAATAATTTTTTTACAAGAGAGGAAATAGTTCATCCATCCATAATGCCCTCCTGCTGGTGCAGCCTTTTCTTCTTCTTCTTCTTCTTCTTCTTCTTCTTCTTCTTCTTCTTCTTCTTCTTCTTCTTCTTCTTCTTCTTGTTCTCATTCTCTGTGGGAGACGGCTTCGCAACAAGCTCTTTGGACCTTGCAGCTATCTCGAAACTCACACGAGCATCGAGGGCAGCATATTTTATCCGCTCGTACGTCAAGGGATAATTCTCCCATCCAGACGACCTTAATGCCACCGTCTCGTCACCCTTCTGAAGATTTGTACCGAGCACAAAATTTGCTACGTCGAATAGGGATGGTGTTTGTTTATCACAAACTTCTACAGGATTTTTGATTCTGGTTTGTAGGTCAGCGATGCTTTTCAAATCAAGGTTGTACGGCTCCAGCTTCTGTTTGTCCCCTTCGATGGCTGCCCCACAGAAGTATATGTCCTCCCGAGACAAGAAATCGCGAAGCTCACCTGGTATGAAGGGCGAGTGTATGATGTGGTACACCAAAACATCATCTTCGAGGCACAGCTGAAGGACGGCGGCGCGCTGGATCTTCCCAGGGGCACGCTCCGTGTACTCTGCGTCGAGACCGATGACCCTAGTCTCTACCTTTTCGAGGGAGTTGGATACATTGTTGATCCACTGCCGAACAACCCTTGGGTGGACGGTGACGGTGGCAACTATGCGCATCGAGCCTTCGACGAGGACATGTTGGACGCTAAAAGCCTGCATCTCGATCTCTTTCGTCATTTGGAACCGCTGGAACGGAGGACTATGGTTTGGAGAATTAGGATTAGATGGCTAGTCTAACTGAAGTAGTAGATGATTATTTAAAGAGGTTAAAACAATGTGAACACAGTGGGGTTTGGATGCAAATGAAGACGAAGGGGAGGTGAAGAAGCCGAGGAGAATCGGTTCCCGATGGAGAAGGAGTAAATGGGAGAAGTGGCGTGCAAGCAGTTGATTAGACGACTAGGTATACTAAACGAAAAGGCTATGCGGGTAGACTGATGAGTCGTACTTGTTCGTGTACGTGCCCATCCTTCCTGATAGGTGGGACCTATGCAAACAGATAAAAAATGTGTCGTAGTTTTTTTTAGCGCGTGAGTGGTGTGACGCCCCCAATTTGACCGTACACTAATCATACATGCAAACGTGTACGATCAAGATCAGGGACTCACGGGAAGATATCACAACACAACTCTACAGATAAAATAAGTCATACAAGCATCATATTACAAGCCAGGGGCCTCGAGGGCTCGAATACAAGAGCTCGATCATAGACGAGTCAGCGGAAGCAACAATATCTGAGTACAGACATAAGTTAAACAAGTTTGCCTTAAGAAGGCTAGCACAAACTGGGATACAGATCGAAAGAGGCGCAGGCCTCCTGCCTGGGATCCTCCTAAACTACTCCTGGTCGCCGTCAGCGGGCAACACGTAGTAGTAGGCACCTTCGGTGTAGTAGGAGTCGTCATTGACGGTGGCGTCTGGATCCTGGGCTCCATCATCTGGTTGCGACAACCAGGTAGAAGGGATAGGGGGAAAAGAAGGAGAAAGCAACCGTGAGTACTCATCCAAAGTACTCGCAAGCAAGGAGCTACACTACATATGCATGGGTATATGTGTAAAGGGCCATATCGGTGGACTGAACTGCAGAATGCCAGAATAAGAGGGAGATAGCTAATCCTGTCGAAGACTACGCTTCTGACAGCCTCCGTCTTGCAGCATGTAGAAGAGAGTAGACTGAAGTCCTCCAAGTAGCATCGCATAGCATAACCCTAACCGATGATCCTCCCCTCGACGCCCTGTGAGAGAGCGATCACCAGTTGTATCTGGCACTTGGAAGGGTGTGTTTTATTAAGTATCCGGTTCTAGTTGTCATAAGGTCAAGGTACAACTCCAAGTCGTCCTGTTACCGAAGATCACGGCTATTCGAATAGATTAACTTCCCTGTAGGGGTGCACCACATATCCCAACACGCTCGATCCCATTTGGCCGGACACACTTTCCTGGGTCATGCCCGGCCTCGGAAGATCAACACGTCGCAGCCCTACCTAGGCACAACAGAGAGGTCAGCACGCCAGTCTAAATCCTATGGCGCAGGGGTCTGGGCCCATCGCCCATTGCACACCTGCACGTTGCGTACGCGGCCGGAAGCAGAACTAGCCCCCTTAATACAAGAGCAGGCTTATGGTCCAATTCGGCGCGCGCCACTCAGTCGCTGACGTCACGAAGGCTTCGGCTGATACCACGACGTCGAGTGCCCATAACTGTCCCCGCGTAGATGGTTAGTGCGTATAGGCCAGTAGCCAGACTCAGATCAAATACCAAGATCTCATTAAACGTGTTAAGTATCCACGAACACCGACCAGGGCCAGGCCCACCTCTCTCCTAGGTGGTCTCAACCTGCCCTGTTGCTCCGCCACAAAGTAACAGTCGGGGGCCGTCGGGAACCCAAGCCCACCTCTACCGGCATGGAGCCACCTGCCCCTTCAGCCCCCATCTCCGAACAGTATCATAAGTAATGTAACAGTATAAGTCCCGTGATCACCTCCTGAAAGTGATCACGGCCCAGTAGTATAGCATGGCAGACGGACAAGAGTGTAGGGCCACTGATGGAACACTAGCATCCTATACTAAGCATTTAGGATTGCAGGTAAGGTATCAACAGTTGTAGCAAGGACAGGCTATGCATCAGGATAGGAATAACGGAAAGCAGTAACATGCTACACTACTCTAATGCAAGCACTATAGAGAAGAGTAGGCTATATCTGGTGATCAAAGGGGGGGCTTGCCTGGTTGCTCTGGCAAGAGAGAGTGGTTGTCAACACCGTAGTCGAACTGGGTAGCAGCGGCGTCGGTCTCGGTGTCTAGCGAGAGAATAGGGGGAAGAAACAATAAATATAATGCAAACAAATGCAAGACGATGCATGACATGACAAAGCGTGATGCTAGGTGTGCCCTAACGCGGTACGAGGTGGTACCGGTGAAGGGGGAACATCCGGGAAATTATCCCCGGTGTTTCGCGTTTTTGGGCAGAGGAGCCGGAGGGGGAAAGTTGCGTGTTCGCTATGCTAGGGATGTGTGGCGGACGAACGGGCTGCATATTCAGGTTTGTCTCGTCGTTCTGAGCAACTTTCATGTATAAAGTTTTTCCATCTGAGCTACGATTTATTTTCTATTACTTTTAAAAGATTTAAATCATTTTCGGGATTTATTTAATTCAAAAATTAAATGTTTAATTGCTATGGGTACACAGAAATGTACCCACAGAAGGGCTTGTGTGGCTGACCAGTAGGCCCAGTTGACTTGGTCAACTGCCCAGTCAGTAGAGACTGACTGGTGGGGCCAATCAAAGTCAACAGCCCAGTCGGCATTGACCATTGACTGGTCAAACTGACCAGTGGGTCCCTACTGTCATTGAAACATGGACTAACTAACAGTTTAATTAGTTTAAGTAGTTATTAGGGTAATCAAACTTAATTAGATTAATTAAACATGATTAATTGACTTAATTAACTCATTAATTAATTACTAATTTTATTTATTTTAACACATTTTTTATACACATTCTGGGCTGGGCCCCGACTGTCAATGGGCCAAAGGCCATAGCGGGTTCGGGCGTTGCGGCCGAACAAGCGCCATGGGCGCTAGGACCCGGTTGGGCGAGGGAGGCCGCTCGAGGGAGCGAGCAGGGGCGACGCGCCCGAGCACGCACGGCGGCGTGCCGGGCGGGGCGAGGCGGGCCATGCGAGGCCATGGTGAGGCGCCATGGCGCGGTTGCGGGCGCACCCGTGCGGGGCCAAGCCCATGCACATGCGGCGCGGGTGCGGGACGATGCGTGCAGCGGCAAGGCGACGGGCGAGCCGGCGCGGTGGTGCCCGTGCGGGAACAGAGGGGAGAGGGAGCCAACGCAGGACGAGGAGATGCGACGCGACGGGCGTGCAGCGCGTGAAGTGAGCATGGTGAGAGCGAGGCTCGGACGGGCATGGCGGTGGATCTGCCAGGGAGGAAGAGGGGAAGGGAAGGGGGCTCACAAGGCCCTGTAGTTGAGTGAGGCGTGCTCGATGAGGAGGACGAGGAGGCGACGACAACGGTGGGCGGCTCCGGCGAAGCAATGGCGGGACGAGGCGGCGATGGTGTACGGCGGCGGCGTCCGGCGAGGAGGGGGACGAGGACGAGCGACGGACGGGAAGGCAGCACCGACGACGGCGGGTGGCTGGCCGGCCCCGGCGGGGGTTCCGGGCGGCAGCGACGGCGAATGCCCCCGATCCCGATCTGGATCGGGGAGGGGCAGAAGGGGAGTGAAACGAGTGGGGGGAAGTGGGGCAACGGCTAGGGTTGCGGGGACGTGGGGGGTTAAGTGGGAATGGGGTGGGCTGGCCCGGGCCAGTTGGGTTGGCCTGCTGGGCCGGTTGGCCGGGGGGGTGTTCTCTCTTTTGTTTGTTTTGTTTTTTTATATATATTTTTTTCTGTTTTTTTAGTTTTTATTTTATTTTATTATAGTTTTGTAAAATACCAAAGTTGTACCTAATTTAGTTTTAATAAGCATGCCATTGCCCCAATAGTTTTGGGAAATTAACTAACTTAGTAAATATTTTATTAATTGAAAAAGGCATTTATTTATTTGTCTAAGCTGTAGTTTTATTTAAGTAAGGGCATTTAAATATTTTATAATAAGTTGATTCCTTTGCTGATAAGCCTTTGCATTTATTTTCACATTTAGAACATTTTAGTTTTAATGATTGAGAACTTTCAGTGTTTGTCTTTAGTTTGAATTTGAATTTGAATTCCGTTTGAATCAACGCGGGTTTAATTAACGGTATTGTGGTGACGTGGCATCATTAACAGGGAATTACTGTAGCTTAACTATCCGGGTGTCACAAGTGGGAGACACAACATTCTCTGGTTAAGGAATACTCCCTCTGTTTAGGTGCGTATAAGCCACCTCATGAAAATCAGGTTTTCCCAAAACCTTAGGCCTCCTTTGGTTTGGAGGAATTTTGTAGGATTTTTATAGGATAGGATTTTTATAGGAAAAATTCCTTCAGAGCTCTTTGGTTTGTAGGAATGAAATCCTATTCCTATGGAGGAATTCTTCCTGTCCTCCACATTTCATAGGAAAATAAACATTAACCTAGACTCAATGGAAAAAATCCTATGGTGTGAATCAAAGGGCATCTCCTTTTCTATTCCTATGCAGAGGATTTGAGATGCATGTCATCTCATTTCCTATGACTTTTCTATTCCTATGATTTTTCAATCCTATGAACCAAAGGAGGCCTTAGGCATGGAGCATTAACTTCCTGCTCGATCCCCTCCCAGCCTCGTTAGCCAGCGTTCTCTTCCTCTGCTGCCGTGTTCTACCTTTCCATTTTTCCTCTTCTCAAGTGTGGAACGATCTGCATGTCGTCCTTGATGCACCAGAACGACCACTACATGCATCGCGGCAGAGCGTTGATTGGGCATGCACGAGAATTTGGTTCTGCTCGCAATATGGATGATACCTGAATGATGAAGTGAACATGCATGCCAGCACGGGAGACCTATTTACGCTATACAATATTGGAGTACTCATGTACCTACTACTACTAGTAGTAGTAGTAGTAGTAGTACAACTGTGGTACACTTGATGGTCAAAATACTATTCATCCGGTCCTCACAGTGAAGTGACAACACCCTGCGCCTGACACTAGTCCAGGTGGCGTGTTCGACTTACCAAAGTCAGCCTCACCCTATGCACAGTGCAGTCTGTCACCGTCGCTGTACAGCACATTGGCGCCTCGCCTCGTATCTCTCTCCGCTCCCATAGCACCACTCCATCTCCATCTCCTTCTCCGTCTCCATCTCACTATGACCCCTTGTACCGTCACCTCACTCGCCTCCCCAGTACCACTATTCCCTCGCTAGCCGCTCCAGCACCAACATCCTTCTCCCCCGTAAATCAAGCCCCCTTCCAAACTCCACCATGGCCGAATGCGAACCGCGCAACATCCATATGAGCCGCGATTGGAGCAATCTCCCCAGTGACATCCTCGACCTCTGTTGTTCGTGTATGGATAAGTTGAGCGCCCTGCGGCTAGCTGCATGCTCGAGGGACATGTACACGGCCATCGTCGAAGCGAGGCCTAAGCTTTTCAAGACACCCTGCTTGCTGCTATCTGGTCTTGCGAGATTCACTCACCATGATACGGAGGCATGCATGATGCCCCTCGACTTCAATCCAATCTCCATTAGCCGAAACTTCTTTGCAGGTATGTAGTGGGTCGACGTACATCATTTCCCTCGACATCGATCCGATCACCATCGCCCGAAACTTCTTGGCAGGTATGTACTGGGTTGGCATGAACTCCCACTGATGGCTGCCTTCAGAGAAGACGGTAAAAAGTTCATGCTCGTGAACTTCCATACCTCCCATGAGATTATCCTTCCTCCGTTGGATGATATAGAGTATTACCATCGCGGTCCAAGTCATCTATATTACTACGTCAGTTGGACGGACCTTGTTTTGCAGAAGATTGTAATCTGCCAAGTGCCCACACAACATGCGAATTACGCAGACTTTAAGCTAATTGCCTTGTTCGACCGCAGACTCGCATATCTTTACGTCGGTGCCTTCTTTAGCTGGAGACAACTCGGCTCGCAGTGGATCATCGTCAAAGCTGATACACACTTCTGTGATGCTATTGAACACAATGGCATCATCTACGCGATCGACAAAGCATATGGCACCACGTATTGCTGGGACGACACGTGTAAGTTGTTTCCTCTCATGTTAGTTTCCTCATTTTCATGATGTAGAAACATGCACCACACTGTTGGTTTCATCTAACCATACATTAGGGAAGTAATTGTGCATATGGAGAACTCTATATTTGGAAGTAGTGAAATCCTGCAATGCTTACCATGTGTACATACCTATATTCGCCCTTCAGCAATCAATGGCTAGAATAATATCCTCACAAAAAATTTGCCCACAGAACATGAGTATATAACAATGCATGGTCTGTTAGTTACCTTGAAGAATTTGTTTGTGAGGACAAAACATGATTACATAACATGCATGACATGGTAGTTTCCTGTGAAGAATCGATTGCGAGATAACATGAGTATAACCATGCATGGCACTTCTATATTTTCAAACCCAGTATACATTTCCCTGTATTTTCCTCCCAGTTCCAACAGGGACATATCAATGCTGTTTCTTGCATTATCCTACTCATACTCTGAACAATGCTGATCTTACATTAACAATGCCTGTCCTTTTTGATATGATGTAGTGTCCCTACAGTTACTGCCCTTTGTAATCACACCACCTTTGCCAAAAACAGGGAAGCACAACTGGTTCGTCGCTCGATCAGACGATGGCAAAAGACTGATGATCATTCGGACACATGAGACGGAAAAGTTATATTGCAAAAACCCCACTGTATACAAGCACCGTGTAATACGTGAGTATCCGGACAATGGCTGTTACGTCTATGAGTAGGATACCAGCTTGTTGGGGCCTTTAGGATTTTTTAGTTGGAGGCGGGTAAACAGCCTTGGTTCACACTCTCTGTTTCTCGGACTCAATTATCCGATTAACCAGGAGATCACCGTTGGCAAGGACCTTGATGGCAGAGAGGCTCTGTTGGCTATGGAAAATTGTGTCTACACGGTGAGGCCTAGGAGTTCGGGAGCAAACTCCCCTGATTGTCAATGATACAGCCTGCAGCCAAAAGAAGGTGAGAATGACAAAGGCATCCGGATTAACTTTAATCCTTGGATGTCTCAATTACGACAAGCAGTGATGTGGTTCGAGCCTTCAGGTTGATAGGTAATTGGGTTGTTGCATCGAAAGGGTGGAGTACTGGTGTCTCCGGATCACTGGTCGCTGAAGCGGGGCTGCAAATTATGATGGTGTTGGATCATCTCTTCGAATGAATTTGTTGTCTTTGCTGCTGGTTCTGGATGGGTAGTTCTTTCTTTTGTTATGCATATTCCTTGTCATTTGGTCATCCTCGTCTATGTCACTCTTACTATGTAATAGTTGCTTCTGTTTAGAATGGCATTCTCGTCTGGATCACGAGAGTCTGAGCGCTGCAGATGGGTGCGTTTTGGTGGTGTAGTAAGACTTCTTATGAACTATCATGTCTTGTTGTTTATGTCAGCAGTAGTCACTAGTCAGTGTTTGAATGTTGTATATATCGTTGTTTCGAACTGTTTATTGTCTCGAACTACTGGTGGGCTAAATGAGGGCATCACCAATATCCAGTGTTCAGAATATATCTCCTTTTTTCAAGTTATATAAATTTGAGCTCAGTGTCTTTTCGATGATGTACACTTGTTTGGGCCAGTGAGGTGTCGTTGAATATGGGCCGAGTAGTAACGCAATGCCAAACAGGTCAATTATGACTCTCAGGCCGGGCTCTCCAAAAAAGAAAGAATAAGGACTCTTAGGCCGACATGTGGGCGCCACCGGTGTTTTCGTGTGCTTGCGCACCGAGAGCATATTGGCGCGTGCTTGAAATTCATGCTACCTTTTCATCCCCGGTCTCCCGCCCCTCCCCCACCTCTGGAATCTCGATTCCTACTCCAGTTCCCCCAAATCCCCCTCCTGTACTCCCTGTACTCAAGCACACTATCATGTCGCCGGTCAACGCGGATCTCCGAGCCAGAGATCCTGAGGTCCGTCCTGCCTTCGGTCGCTGCGTGCTGTCGCTCAATAGTGGCATGGCGGCGCTTGACGACTAGTTTGCCGGCAAAGTGCTGATGGTAACCATCAACAGCGACCGACCTCCCGTCTCGCCGGATGACCTTGTCAAAGCTCTTGGCATTGCGCACGACATCCAAATAAGTGACTTGCTCGTCGAAGTCTGTCCGCCACCGGCTGATTTCTTCGTCAGGTTCCAGACAACTTTCGACTGCAGTCGTGTGTTCAAATCTTCCCGACTTTTGTTCTGCGATGGCGCGCTGGTGAGCTTTGATCGGTGGCACCCAGGATGGGGCTCGGTGCCCTCTGAGCTTGAGTTTTTAACAAAGCTTACCTTCCACGACATGCCTCGATGTGCTTGGAACAGCGAATCCATGAACGAGCTTATCAACGACCTTGGAGGTGAGCTCGTAAGTATGTTTGTTCCTCCAGACAGCTGGGCTCTGATGGTTATGGCATGGATGAAGAAGCCGTCCACCATACCGAAGGTGATTGGTGTTGAGATACCGGTGCAGGAACCGGGGTTGTACTATTCATCGCCACCAAGGCCGCCGCGGACCACGTTAGGGATGTACCTATATCAAGTGTTTGTGCATGTCGAAGAAGTGGTCAATCCATCAATCGAAGTCCTGCCACCGCCGCTGGTGCCAGGGTCCGCTGACGACGTCCATTACAGGAGTCAAAGTCAGACTTTCCCCGTGTTGCTCGGAACGATGGATGGCATAGGGCCTACTCCATCGCGCGGCGCAGGCCACTGCTTCTTTGGGAGAAGAGACAGGGCTGGCTGCCTAGATGTGCTCTAATTTGAGGTAACAACTGAATCTTGTCAGATACTAGTTAAATCCGAGCTATGGGTGTGAAGCACTGATATGCCAGTACATTTGATCGTGACATGTTCTAATTTTGTACATGAACCTTTTTTAGAAAGGGCTGTACGTCAACTTAATGTGCTAGCAGAACTTATTGTGTTGTCTGTCTGTTTTCTTTGCACAACATTCAAGATATTTCTCCGTCATTGATAAAGACGATGAACCATTATGTATGACTTTGTTGGTTTCAACATAGCCCTTCCCGTAGCGATCCACTGCTTCCATCCTGATTGTGCCGCCTGCGTGAAATTTTTGTATGCAAGTTCAGTGTGCTATGATGTTCTATATGATTGTGTCAACTATATAAGTTTTTACTGAGCATCAGCAATGCATATGGCTGAAAGATGTATTTACAAGCATCGGCCCATGGGTCTCTCTCTCTCTCTCACACACACACACACGCACACGCACAAGAGGGACCCGTTGAATTATTTATTTGCTCGTGACAGCTTTTAATTAGGTTCCACTGTAATCTAACTTTTTTCTTAAGTTATTAATTGAGCTCAGTGGCTTCAAAAAGTTGTACAGAAGCCTTGTTTGGGTCTTTCCGGCGTCGCTGAATGTGGGTTGAGTAACCATGTTAGGTTGTACTGTACTACACAGGCCTTTTTCGCTATTTTTTAAATAATACATTTTTTATTAATTTTCATAAATATTACGCTGGGTAATTTTTTTTCAAAAATAATAAACTGTCGGCCCGCTGCAGGCCGACTGGGCCTAGTCGGCCCACAGCCGGCCGATTGGATTCCAGTCGGCCTACAGCTGGCCGACTGACCCCTGTCGGCCCACTATGGGCTGATTGGGTCCTGTCGGCCCACCGTGTGCCGACTAGAGCTAATTGGCTCGCTGTGGGCTAATTGTTTTTGTAAACGTGTTAATCATGTATTTAAAAAAAATATGTGTATTGTGACCTCCTCCGCTCGCTGTGGGCCCACTGTTGACTAAAAAATATGTTTTAAAAAGTGTTAATCATGTATTTAAAAATTGTTAAATGTGTGTATAAAAAATGTTCCTTATCTATACTTTTTTTTAAATGTGTGTGTAAAAAATAGCTTTTTTTCAACATCAACAATGCAACTGGGCCGACAGTTGTACACAATATCCGAGTCAACTTGTTATTCTCCGCCCCGCTGGGCTGCAAACTTTCCTAGGAGGTATGCATTAGGCTTAACAAGAAAATGGACTTTAAGAAATAATAAATGGGATGTAATTATAATAACTGGACAATTACTATGCACCAAACATGTAATTAGTTTGAAAAATATATTATTTTTGGAATTTGAAAATTTTAATTTCATTACTTGTTGAGCGCGCAATATTTCGTTGGATTTTAACGTAATACAACTTTATTTTGAAATTATATTTAACCTGACTAGAAATTTCGGATAAAAATATTTCAGATCCCATCAAAATGTGGGAATTTTTTTGAATTCTGTTTTGAGCGGTTGTTTGAAATTATTAATCGTTGTCCTAGCTAGAAGTTCGACTGTACTTTTAACAAACTGTAAATGGGTTGTAGTAAATTACATTAGAATTAAAAAATGGGCTGTACATTTTTACAAATCGAAAATGGGCTATATATTCTGCCAAATCTGAGTTGTGGGCCTACAAAGTTGACGCGTACCAAGGGCTTTGTCAACTTAGTCAATATAAACGATTCTACCTGCAGTGATTGTACGATGTCCATCCAACGGCCGCAGTGCTTCTTCAACCTCTGGTCTTCTTGCTCCAGCCGCCCAAAGTAGCGCCGGCCGTGTCGCGTGCTCCTGCCTCCCGTGGCCGGCTGTGATGCCGCGGAGGCCTCACCGCCCCGTACTACTCCCACCGCTGGCTAGGCCATCCCTCTACTCACCCACACCCCCTGTTATTCTGCGGCGACGGCAGCCTCACACCGCAGCCGAACCAGTGAACCCTCGTACTCCTCTCCGCGCGGGCTTCCGCTGTTGCGTCTTCCCCAGCTTCGCGTCGTCCCCTTCCTAGGCCTCGCCGTCGTCCACTGCCCTGGTGCTCTCGGCGCGGCGTGGTCAATATGGTCAAGGAACGAGTTCCATCGGACGTGGACTGTACGTAGAGAGGCTGACAGCTGGGTCCACGGCCGCAGCAAGGAAGTGCCTCCTTATTACGCGAAAAATAATGTTTCCTCCACGTGACAGCAGGGACCCACCGGACGGGCCACCGTATTTCGTGAAAAAAATGTTTCCCCTGACTGCTGGGACGCACCAGCTACACCTTCGCACGCAAGGAAGTGCGTCTGGGCAAAAAAACGATTCGCCCCCTGACTGCTGGGACCCACCAGATACATCTTCGCACGCAAGGAAGTGCGCCCGGGCAAAAAAAACCCAAACGATTCGCCCCCCCTGACTGCTGGGACCCACCAGCCCCCCGACTGCTGGGACCCACCAGCTACATCTTCGCACGCAAGGAAGTGCGTCCGGGCAAAAAAAATGATTCGCCCCCTGACTGCTGGGACCCACCAGCTACATCTTCGCAGGCAAGGAAGTGCCTGACAGTCGGGACCCACCTGGTCGAAGCGTACGTAGCGTTGTCATTCTGGTCGCGAACGTGTACGTACATATATACTGGTAGATGTAGAGGTGCGCACGTATCGTAGTAGAGGCGCGCACGTAGCATGTACATGTACGTACAGCGGCTAGGGTGCAAGAAAGAAAATACGGCCACGTATATGTACATACGGCCGGGGTCTCGAACGCCTACTCGCGCATATGTACGGCGAGGGCTCGTGTACATGGCTGGGTCAGAACGGAGAAACAATGTCGTCGTCGTGTTCATGGGTCGGAACGGAATGCGTGGTCGTGTTCATTGGGAGGGCTTGGACGGAAGAGGCGATGGAAACGAGGCCTGGCGTACCGCACAACGGAGGAAACGGACCTCCTACGGTCGAAACGGGGGTCCTGTTGATTGGGAGGGGTGTGCCGTACCACAAAACGGAGGAAACAGACCTCCTATGGTCGAAACGGGGGTCCTGTTGATCGGGAGGGGTGTGGCGTACCGCAAAACGGAGGAAACGGACCTCCTACGGTCAAAACGGGGGTCCTGTTGATCGGGAGGGGTGTGGCGTACTGCAAAACGGAGGAAACGGACTTGTGTTGGAGCGCTACGGTCGAAACGAGGGTCCTGTTCATCGGGAGGGGTGTGGCGTACCGCAAAACGGGACTCCACGGGATACTGTTCATCTCCACCGTCGACCCCCTCCAGCCTCCACGAGCTACTGTTCATCCACCGTCGACCTCCTCCAGCCTCCACGGGCTCCTGTTCATCCAGCCTCCACCGCGCGCTACTCCACCGGCTACTGTTCAACCACCCCTCCACCGTCTACTGTTCATCTAGCCCTCCACACCACGGGGTCCTGTTCAACCACCCCTCCACAGGCACCCCTCCATCATCTACTGTTCATCCTGCCCTCCACACCACGGGGTCCTGTTCATCCACCCCTCTACGGGCACCCCTCCACCATCTACTGTTCATCCAGCCCTCCACCACACCACGGGGTCCTGTTCATCCAGAGGCAACGCCACCGCTCACTGTTCATCCACCCCCCTGCAACGCTCACTGTTCATCCCATCGATCGGCTTCAGTTAGCAGCAGTAGCCAAGGAATCGCTCGATCGGGTTCAATTAACAGCCATCGATCGATCGCTCGGGTTCAGTAACGCGTAGCCTGCAGTGTAATCGCTCGGGTTCAGTTAGAGCCCAACGCCTTGCTCGGGTTCAGTTAGAGCTAACGCCTTGCACACACGCGCGTACGTGTACAAGAGAAACGCGCATCGCTCGGTCCCCGACCTCCCACAGTAACCGGGAACTCCCCTAAATTTTCCTCCCCCACGCTTCTACCATGGTTTTTTCCGTCATGGACGGCCCAAAGAATGTCATGCAGCTGCGTCTCCGGCCCGCCCAGGACGAAAAGCCCATTTTCTGTCATGATTTTTTGTCATAGAAGTAGGAGCCCACCACATCTATGATGATACCGGGTTTTGTCACAATTATCATCATAGAAGTGTCATATGTATGACAGAAAAAAAATTCGTTCGGCCCAAAATGTCACGGATGTGTCTTTTTTTTGTAGTGTGAAGACGTACGACTACATCAACCGCGTTGTCATAACGCTTCCGCTTACGGTCTACGAGGGTACGTGGACAACACTCTTCCCCTCTCATTGCTATGCATCACCATGATAGATCTTGCGTGTGCGTAGGAATTTTTTGGAAATTACTGTGTTCCCCTACAGCTCTAATCTCCATTTTCGCCTGATCTCTCTCCCTAGCCAATCAAACTTGTTGATTTTCTAGGGATTGGGTGAGAAGGACCCGATCTACTCTTCCACAAAGAGAAATTTGATTCCCCCCACTAATCCCTTGCGGATCTTGCATTGGTACTCTTGGGTGTTTGAGCACCCTAGACGGTTGAGGTCACCGCGGAGCCATATTCCATTGTGGTGAAGCTTCATGGTGTTGTTGGGAGCCTCCAATTAAGTTGTGGAGATTGCCCCGACCTTGTTTGTAAAGGTCCGGTCACCCCCTCCAAGGGCACCAATAGTGGAATCACGCCATCTCACATTAAGTGAGGGCGTGAGAAGAATACGGTGGCCCTAGTGGCTTCTTGGGGAGCATTGTGCCTCCACACTGCTCCAACGGAGATGTACTTACCTTCAAAAGGAAGGAACTTCAGTAACACATCCTCGTCTTCACCGGCTCCACTCTTGGTTATCTCGTATCTCTACTTGTGCAAGTTTACTTTGTGTTGCATCTCTTGCTTGCTTGTGTACTTGTTGTTGTTGCATCATATAGGTTGCTCACCTAGTTGCATATCTAGACAACCTACTTTGATGCGAAGTTTAATTGGTAAAGAAAAGTTAAAAATTGTTAGTTTCCTATTCACCCCCCTCTAGTCAACTATATCGATCCTTTCAATTGGTATCAGAGCCTCATCTCTTTATTAAGGACTTTGCCGTCCGAAGAGTATGGTTGACACCGTAGACGGTGAGGAGGAGCACTCCGGTGTGATTCCGTCCTCGTCTATGGCCGATGGGGGAACCTCGGTCTCACGTGAGGAGTTCAATGTGGCCTTGGACACATTGAAAACCTCCATGACGGCCGAGGTCAAACGCATGCTTAAGAAATTTCTTGATGGTCTTAAATTGTCCACCGCACCGTTGGAAGTGGTTGATCCTACTAACAAGGTGACGGATGCTAACTCCAACAAGGGGGAAGCTACTAGTGAGAAAGTTCCTTCTTCTGGTGGTAGAAATGGTAGTGGCATCTTTGCCCATGTGGAACCTCCACTTACCTATGGAGGATCGATTCCCTCCACTCATTTAAATCATGCCGGTTCTCCTTCTAAGATTTTGAAAAATGAGGATTTTGACGCTTGGGTCTATCGCTTTAAGTGTCATTTAAATAATGTTAATACTAACCTTTGGAGAATCATTGAGCAAGGTTTCTATCCGCATGACTCAAGCAACTTCACCCCTAGAGAAGCCGCGGATCATCAATTCAACGAGAATGCTCTATTCATCATCCAAGATGCAATCCCTACCGAAGATATTGCGCATCTCTGACCATTCACCGTGGCAAAGGAAGCATGTCACCATGTTGTTTCCCTTTACAAGGGAAGCACAAGCATTCAATGCTCCAACTATGAAGTGGTGTAAGATGAAGCCGATGAATTTGCCATGAATGAAGGTGAAGAACCTCGTGAGCTCTGCCGGAGACTAACCACACTCGCCGTCTCACTCTGAGATCATGGGAGCAAGGATACAAATGACAATTGGATCAAGCGGAAGTTTCTCAAAGCCATGATGCCTTACCATAAGGCCATGTCCTCCGTCATCTGTCAAAGGTCGGACTTCCACACCTTGTCCTCAAGTGAAGTGTTGGATGAGTTTGTGGCAATGAGTATCTTGGACAAGACCGCCAACAATGCGGTGTTGCGTTCTCAAAGAGCAAAGAAGCCCAACCTTGCCTTGAAAGCCAAGGCTAGTGTGGAAGAAGAGGAGGAAGAGGAAGAAGAGGAGAGCAACCCCGAGGATACAAAATATGATTATCATGAGCACATGGCTCTCGCTGCAAGATAATTTTGGAGCTATAAGAACTCAAGGCCCAACTTCAACAAGAGCAACTCAAGTGGCGCCAAGGGCAAGCAACGTATGAGGACTTGCTACAATTGTGGCAATGTGAGCCACTTTGTTGCGGAGTGCGCCTATGAGAAGATGGAAGACAATGGTGGCAAGCTCATCCGGAAGGACAAGGCCAAGTCTTTCCCCAACAAGAACCACTTCCCCAAGAAGAATCCTCCCAAGGGATTGGTGGCACAAGAAGAGTACAATGAGGATGAAGATGGTGAGACGGTTGCCATGGCCTACGTGGCCATTGCGACAACTCCACGGGCGTCCCTCTTCGACTCACCCAATGAGAACATCACCGCCAAGTGCCTCATGGCTAAAGCCACCAACAAGGTAACCCCCAACATAAAAACTACCATCATTACTCATCCTTCTTTGGCGGATTTCATTGATGAAAGTGGGGTCCAACATGGAGGAAAATGAATTTGAGTCTTTTATGAGTAAGCTCAAGGGTAAATCCAAGAAGCACTTCGTTCCTCTCTTGGAACAACTTGGTGAAGCCAATGACATGATCGAGGCTCACAAAGACACCATCTCTAAGATGGAGGGGCATAGTCGTGAATATGCTGATGAGATATTGGATCTCTCTAATGCTCTTAAGGAAGAGCGCAGTCATCGCTTGGCTCTTGAGGAGTCACACAATGATGACCATGCTAAGTTAAAGAAAGATCTTGATCATGCTCTTGTTGTATCTCGTGTGCTAAATTCCGAGAAGGCCAAACTTGGGCTTGATCTTGCTAGACTCAAGGAGGAGTTTGATATACTTGACAAGGCTCACAAGGACTTGAAGAGTACTCATGCTAGTATTAAAGAGTCTCATTATCAACTCCAAGTGAGGCTAACCAAGGAGAAAGCCACTTTTCCTCACATGGTTTTAATTGATAATACAAATGCTACTAACCCTTGTTGTGAGCATGTGCATCTTGTTGAGGAGAATGCAAAGTTGAAGGAACAACTTGAGAAAGGCCTTGTGTCGTGCATACAAGGTGACAAGAACCTCAATGATCTTTTGAGCAATCAAAAGGAAGTTGTGGCTAAGGAAGGGATTGGGTTCTCACCCAAGTCCAAGAACAAGAAGAAGAATGACAAAGTCAAACGACCTCCTCCTCTCATGCAAACTTTTGTCAAAGAGGGAGAGGGTGCCTCTAAGGAGAAGAAGAACAATGTGAAGGGTGGTGGTGTCAATAAGAGCAATGCCACCCCTTCCAACAATGCCGGCGACTTTAACCCTTCCTATGTGTTATGCCATGCTAGTGATGAGCATGTTTATGCTAAATTTGTTGGTTCTCCTTATGAGTACATTGAATGGTCTACTTGGATTCCTAAGACCCTTGTCACTAAAATCAAAGGACCCATTACAAAATGGGTACCTAAAATAAAGCATTGATCTCTTGTAGGTGTTTGCTTCCGGTGGGGGGTCATGGTTGCTCGATAGTGGAGCCACTAATCATATGACCGGAAGCAGGGACTTGGTGGTGGACGTGCACAAGATTCCATCTATCCCCACCAATGTCGAGTGGGGTGATGCCTCGTCCTCTAAGGTATTGGGGCTTGGCAAGGTTGTCATCTCTCATGATCTCACGATCGAGAAGGTCATGCTTGTTGAGTCCCTTGCATACAATTTAATTTCCGTTCATCAACTTGCAATCATGGGCTTTTCCACTTTCTTTGATATTGATACCATGGCCCTCTTGTGGAGCAAGACTCTTAAAGTAGCCTTTGTTGGGCATGTCGAGAACGGTCTCTATGTGATTAACTTTTCGAAGCGACCCACTACGACCGCGACATGCCTAATGGCTAAAGTTGACGTGGGATGGCTTTGGCATCGCCGTTTAGCCCATGTCAATATGAGATCTTTGCAAAGTCTTCTCAAGGGGGGCCATGTCTGTGGACTAACAAATGTTAGTTTTGCCAAAGATCATGCTTGCAGTGCTTGTATTGAAGGAAAGCTACATGAGAAGGCTCGCCCTCCCACGACTATCATTTACTCGAAGAGGCCTTTGGAGCTCATTCATTTGGATCTCTTTGGGCCTCCATCATTTGATAGTCTTGGGGGTAGAAAGTATTGCTTGGTGATTGTGGATGATTATTCAAGATACACTTGGGTGTACTTCTTCAATAGGAAGAGTGAGACCCAACAAACGTCATCGACTTTGCAAATGAAGCTCAATGCCAACACAATGCAAAGATCTTGACAATAAGAAGTGACAACGGCACCGAGTTCAAGAAGTACACATTGGACGAGTTTCTTAGTGATGAGGGGATCAATCATCAATATTCCGCACCTTACACCCCTCAACAAAATGGTGTAGCAGAGAGGAAGAACCAGACGTTGATGGATACGGCAAGGACCATGATGGCGGAGTTCAAGTCTCCATACAACTTTTGGGCCGAAGCCATCAACACTGCGTGTCATGCATCCAGTCGGTTCTATCTCCGCAAAGGCTTGAACAAGACTCCATATGAGATACTCACCGGTAACAAGCCCAACCTCAAGTACTTTCGGGTGTTCGGGTGTAAGTGTTTCATTCTCAAGAAAGGTGTTCGTTTGTCTAAATTTGAGGCTAGAGCTCAAGAGGGCATATTTGTTGGTTATGCTACAAACTCCCATGCTTACTATGTCCTCAATAAGTCCACGGTACATATTGAGGAGACGTGTAACGTGGAGTTTGATGAGAATAATGGCTCCCAAGTGGAGAAAAGTGGCACTTATGATGTAGGTGATGAAATTCCTCCCCAAGCCATAAGAAGAATGGGTGTCGGTTTTATCCTACCCATTGAGGAACCCCTTGTGGCCGAAGGAGAAGGACAATGTTCCACTCAAGTGGAACCATCACCAACCCAAGGCCCACACGCTTCCGAAGAACAAAGTGAAGGCCCTCAACCCCATGAACAAGACCAAGGGCAAGATCAACCTCAAGATGGTGTTGAACCACCAAGTGATGGCCAAGGTCAAGTTCTCTCCTCCGAGCAAGTTCAAGATCAAGAGCAAGCTCAAGATCAAGAACAAGGTCAAGATGACGCTCAAGATGATCAAGTAACCGCTCCTCAACTCACTCCTGAGGAGGAATTGGAGCGTCGTGCCACCAAAATTGCATCCAAGCTCTCTACCAAGGGTCATCTCATGACGAATGTGCTTGGAAGCATACTAAAGGGGGTAAGTACTCATAGACAATTGGCAAACTATTGTGAACATCGCGTGTTTGTCTCTTGTGTTGAACCCCAAAAGGTCTATGAGGCGCTCGAAGAGCTGGATTGGCTTAATGCCATGCATGAAGAACTCAACAACTTCGAGTACAACAAGGTGTGGAGATTGGTGCCAAGGCCAACGGGGAACCATAATGTCACTGGAACCAAGTGATATTCAAGAACAAGCAAGATGCTCATGGAATTATTGTCCGCAACAAGGCTCGCTTGGTAGCACAAGGCTACTCCCAAGTTGAGGGTATCGACTACAGTGAAACCTTTGCTCCCGTTGCTCGCCTTGAATCTATTCGTTTGTTGATTGCTTATGTTTCTCATCATAACTTCAAGTTGCAACAAATGGATGTGAAGAGTGCTTTTCTTAATGGTCCTATTAATGAGTTGGTGTATGTCAAACAACCCCCCGGGTTCTAGGATCCCTATTTCCCCGATCATGTGTACCAACTCGATAAGTCACTCTATGGCCTTAAACAAGCCCCATGTGCGTGGTATGACCACCTTACCGAGTTGTTGCAAGATCTTGGGTTTGAAATTGGGAAAATCGACCCCACTATTTTTACTAAGAAGGTCAAAGGGGAGTTGTTTGTGTGCCAACTATATGGTGATGATATTATCTTTGGTTCTCCTAACAAAGCTTTCAATGAGGAATTTGCCGCTCTTATGACCTCAAAGTTCAAGATGTCCATGATGGGAGAGTTGAAGTTCTTTCTCGGGTTCGAAGTCAAGCAACAAAGAGAAGGAACCTTCATCAACCAAGCCAAATACACTCAAGACATGCTCAAGAGATTCAAGCTAAGTGATGTCAAGCCGGCTCCACTCCAATTCCCGTTAAATGCCAACTTGACATTGATCCCAATGGTAAAGCGGTGGATCAAAAGGTATATCGCTCCATGATTGGTTCCTTGCTTTTACCTTTGTGCATCTAGACCGGATACCATGTTAAGTGTGGGAATTTGTGCACGGTGTCAAGCCGCACCTAAGGAAAGCAACTTTGTGGCGGTCAAGCGAATCTTTCGATATTTGGCTCATACCCCAAAATTTGGCTTATGGTACCCAAGAGGAGCAAACTTAAACCTTGTAGGCTATTCAGACTCGGATTGGGCGGGAGACAAAGTGGATAGGAAGTCCACTTCCGGAGTGCCAATTCCTTGGTTGCTCTTTGGTGAGTTAGTCTTCTAAGAAGCAAAGTTGTGTGTCTCTCTCATCCACCGAAGTAGAGTATGTGGCCACCGGTAGTTGTTGTGCACAACTTCTATGGATGAGGCAAGCTTTGAAGGATTACAGTGTCATTTGTGACAAAGTGCTTCTTTGGTGTGACAATGAAAGTGCCATAAAGATTTCTCTCAACTCGGTGCAACACTTCAAGACGAAGCATATTGAGATTCAGTATCACTTCATCTAAGATCATATTAGGCGAGGGGAGATCGATCTCAACTATGTCAACACTCATGATAACCTTGCAGATATCTTCACGAAGCCTTTGGATGAAGCAAGATTTCACGAGTTAAGGCATGAGCTAAATATCATTGATTCGAGCAATGTGGCTTGAACCCTTGCACACCCCACCACACTCAACTTTATATCTTGTTTAAGTGTAGGCATGGACATAGGGGGAGTGTTGTTCTCTCAATGAACTCTCCCTCCCCCCATTATGCATAAATTGATCAACTCTTTCATATTAGCCATTTGTGATGATACTTGTGCTTTAAAGAAGAGTTTTGGTCATGGGCCCAAGGATAATTCTTCGCATTGCCATACCAATTAACTCAAACATAGGTGGCTCCGGCCACCGCCCTCTCTTTGGAGAGGTTGTGTCGCGTGTTTGGTCTTTGTTGTCTTTTGTCCTTTCTCTTTTTGTCGTGCACATGTTTGAGTTGCCTTGTGTGTTCACCTCTCTTGTGTGTGTTCGGTTGCTTGTAGGTTGCATTGCAAAGGCCGTTTCCCTCTCTTTTTGTGAAACTTGCACTTTCTTGGGGTACGGTACTACCGTGGCATGCCACGGTACTACCGCGGGAGGTGGGCTGCTCTGTGGTAGCACAGCTGCGTCCATGGCACGGTACTACCGCCTCCATCGTGGCAGTAATTTTTTACTGCCGCTAGAGGAGCAGTACTACCATGAGGACACGCGGTACTACCGCGCCTTCGTGAGTGGGTGGGGGTTAAGAGCGGGGCAGGGGGAGTTCTAACTCCCCCATACCCATTCATCTCTTTTCCCCACCCCACCTATCTCTCTCTCCTGCGCAAGAACGGCGTTAGAGCACCTCGCCGGATCTCCGTCTCTGGCCGCTCTCCTCGCATTTCGACTGGTGGGATTGTTCCCCACCTCACCCTCTTGCCATGGAACAAGGTTTCTCCCCAAATCCCTCTCTCTTTGCCTCGTTGTTTTGTCTCTAGGTTTTTGGGGAGATGCATGTTGTTCTTGAGATTTTAGGCCAAATATTTGCAAGAGTAGGATGTAGGAGAGTAGTAGTGCAGTAGAGATGCTATTTTGTATGTTGCCACACGGAATTTTTGATCAACCATAGTACCGCTCCACTGCTGCGGTTGTAACCAGATCTGATTCACCCCGAATCTGACCCTGTGTGGTTGTACCGCACCTACCGTGCGGCACTACCGCTCTGGTCGCTTTTGCCTCATACGGTACTACCGCTTGATACGTCTCTGTCGTATCTACTTTTCCAAACACTTTTGCCCTTGTTTTGGACTCTAACTTGCATGATTTGAATGGAACTAACCCGGAGTGATGCTGTTTTCAGCAGAATTACCATGGTGTTATTTATGTGCAGAAACAAACGTTCTTGAAATGACCTGAAACTTCACGGAGCAACTTTTTGGAAAATATAAAAAATACCTGCAAAAGATGAAGGATAGGGGCCCACCACCTATCCATGAGGGTGGGGGGCACGCCCCCTACCTCATGGGCCCCCTGGTGCTCCTCCGACTCCAACTCCAACTCTATATATTGTGTTTCGGGGAGAAAAAAATCATAGAGAAGGATTAATCACGTTTTACGATACAGAGCCGCCGCCAAGCCCTAAAACCTCTCGGGAGGGCTGATCTGGAGTCCGTTCGGGGCTCCGAAGAGGGGAATCTGTCGCCATCATCATCATCAACCATCCTCCATCACCAATTTCATGATGCTCACCGCCATGCGTGAGTAATTCCATCGTAGGCTTGCTGGATGGTGATGGGTTGGATGAAATTTATCATGTAATCGAGTTAGTTTTGTTAGGGTTTGATCCCTAGTATCCACTATGTTCTGAGATTGATGTTGCTATGACTTTGCTATGCTTAATGCTTGTCACTAGGGCCCAAGTGCCATGATTTCAGATCTGAACCTATATGTTTTCATCAATATATGAGAGTTCTTGATCCTATCTTGCAAGTCTATAGTCACCTATTATGTGTTATGATCCGTTAACCCCGAAGTGACAATAATTGGGATACTTACCAGTGATGACTGTAGTTTGAGGAGTTCATGTATTCACTATGTGTTAATGCTTTGTTCCGGTACTCTATTAAAAGGAGGCCTTAATATCTCTTAGTTTCCGTAAGGACCCCGCTGCCACGGGAGGGTCGGACAAAAGATGCCATGCAAGTTCTTTTCCATAAGCACGTATGACTATATTCGGAATACATGCCTACATTACATTGATGAACTGGAGCTAGTTCTGTGTCACCCTAGGTTATGACTGTTACATGATGAACTGCATCCGGCATAATTCTCTATCACCGATCCATTGCCTACGAGCTGTCCATATATTGTTCTTCGCTTATTTTATTTTTTCGTTGCTATTGCTATCATCACTACAAAATACCAAAAACATTACTTTTACTATTGTTACCTTTTGCTACCGTTACCACTACTATCATATTACTTTGCTACTAAACACTTTGATGCAGATATTAAGTTTCCAGGTGTGGTTGAATTGACAACTCAGTTGCTAATACTTGAGAATATTCTTTGGCTCCCCTTGTGTCGAATCAATAAATTTGGGTTGAATACTCTACCCTCGAAAACTGTTGCGATCCCCTATACTTGTAGGTTATCAATACTATTTTCTGGCGCCGTTGCCGGGGAGCATAGCTCTATTCTTTGAGGCACTTGGGATATATATCTGCTTATCATTATTAAGAACTTGAGAGATCCAAAAACCAAGATCTATCCCTCAACTACGAGGGGAGGTAAGGAACCGCCATCTAGCTCTGCACTTGATTCACCTTCTGTTTTGAGTAAGCTTGCGACACCTAAACCTGCTTCTACTATTTGTTCTGATATGTCGCATGTTATCGATGATGCCACTTCTGCTATACATGATACTTATGATGAAACTACTTCTATGTTTGATACTACTGTGCCACTTGGTGAATTTCTTGATGAACAACTTGCTAGGGCTAGAGAGATTGAAAATATTGTATCTAATAAAACTGATGAAAGTGATGATGAAGAATCACTTGTTATTCCTAAGGGTTATGTTTTTGATCAAGAAGCTTCTTTAGCTATTTTAGCTTGCAAAGATAGATATGAACTCAAAAGGTTATTAGCTAAATGGAATAAGCAATCTCTAAATGCTAGAATGAAACCTGACCCTGCTTTTGCTACTTCACCTATCTGTGTTACTGATAAGGATTATGAATTCTCTGTTGATCCTGATATAATTACTTTGGTTGAATCTGATCCTTTTCATGGTTATGAATCTGAAACTGTTGTGGCACATCTTACTAAACTGAATGATATAGCCACCCTGATCACTAAAGATGAGAGAACTCATTACTTTTATATCCTTAAAATATTTCCGTTCTCATTAAAGGGTGATGCTAAGATATGGTTTAATTCTCTTGATCCTGGTTGTGTGCGTAGTCCCCAGGATATGATTTATTACTTCTCTGCTAAATATTTCCCTGCTCATAAGAAACAAGCTGCCTTAAGGGATATATATATATAATTTTGTGCAAATTGAAGAAGAGAGTCTCCCACAAGCTTGGGGGAGGCTTCTCCAATTACTTAATGCTTTGCCTGATCATCTTCTTAAGAAAAATGAAATACTTGATATCTTTTATAATGGACTAACAGATGCCTCCAGAGATTACCTGGATAGTTGTGTTGGTTCTGTTTTCAGGGAAAGAACACCGAATGAAGCTAAAATTCTATTGAATAATATGTTGGCAAATGAAAATAATAGGACACCTCCGGAGCCAGTTCCCGAGCCTATTCCTAAACCAACTCCGAAGAAGAGGGGTATTCTATTTCTCAGTCCTGAAGATATGCAAGAGGCAAAGAAATCTATGAAAGAAAAAGGTATTAAAGCAGAAGATGTTAAGAATTTACCTCCTATTGAAGAAATACATGGTCTTAATTTACCGCCTGTTGAAGAAACATATGATCTTAATCCTTTACCTATTGAAGAAACTCATGGTCTTGATAACCCGACACAGGTAGTAAAGGTAAATTCTCTCTACAGATATGATAAAGCTGAAATCCCATTTACTAAATTTGCTAGCCCATGTTTAGATGAGTTTGATAGATTTATGGCTAAGCAAGAAGATTTTAATGCTTATTTTGATAGACAATTGAAATACAATTCAAATATGCCTGAACACTTGGGTGTTATATGGCTAATGTTAAAGGTGAACTTAAACTTATTAGTAAACATGCTTCTATGGTTACCACTCAAGTAGAACAAGTACTTAAGGCTCAAAATGATTTGCTCAATGAATTGAATAGTAAGGATAATGATAATGCTGTTAGAGTTATGACTAGAGGTGGTAGAATGACTCAGGAACCTTTGTATCCTGAAGGCCATCCTAAGAGAATTGAGCAAGATTCTCGGAGAAATAATATAGATGCACCTAGTTCTTCTAAAAAGAAGAAAAAGAAAAATGATAGGACTTTGCATGCTTCTAGTGAACCTATTACTGAAACACCTGAGAATCCAAATGATATTTCTATTTCTGATGCTGAAACACAATCTGGTAATGAACCTGAAACTAGTGATAATGTTAATAATAATGTTCATGATGATGCTCAACCTAGTAATGATAACGATATAGAAATTGAACCTGCTGTTGATCTTGATAACCCACAATCAAAGAATCAACGTTATGATAAGAAAGACCTTGTTGCTAGGAAACATGGTAAAGAAAGAGAGCCTTGGGTTCAGAAACCCATGCCTTTTCCTCCCAAACCATTCAAGAAAAGGATGATGAGGATTTTGAGCGCTTTGATGAAATGATTAGACCTATCTTTTGCATATGCGATTAACTGATATGCTCAAAATGAATCCTTATGCTAAGTACATGAAAGAAATTGTTACAAATAAAAGAAAGATACCAGAAGCTGAAATTTCCACCATGCTTGCTAATTATACTTTTAAGGGTGGAATGCCAAATAAACTTGGAGATCCAGGAGTACCCACTATACCATGCTCCATTAAAAGAAACTATGTTAAAACTGCTTTATGTGATCTTGGAGCCGGTGTTAGTGTTATGCCTCTCTCTTTATATCGTAGACTTGATTTGAATAAGTTGACACCTACTGAAATATATTTGCAAATGGTTGATAAATCAACTACTATACCTGTCGGTATTTGTGAGGATGTGCATGTTGTAGTTACAAATGTTACTATTTTAACGGACTTTGTTATTCTTGATATTCCCGAGGACGATAGTATGTCTATTATTCTTGGAAGACCCTTTTTGAACACTATGGGGGCTGTTATTGATTGCACTAAAGGCAATGTCACTTTTCATGTTAATGGTAATGAGCATACGGTACACTTTCAGAGGAAACAACCTCAAGTTCATAGTATCAACTCTATTGGAAAAATTCCATTGATTATATTTGGAGGTTTTGAATTTCCTCTTCCTACTGTCAAGAAGAAATATGATATTCTTATTATTGGGGATGTGCATATCCCCGTCGAGGTAACATAGTGTTATTCGAAATTTCTCTGGTTCCATGTTATTCAGAATGATTTCGTTAACAAGACTTGATCAACCTTGTTAGTGGATTCCTTTTGATGATCATGAGATGGATGAAACTAGAAGGCACAACCTTCTGTACCCCACTTTTACTTTCTGTTATTTATATTAAATAAAATAAAAACAAATATTTTTTCTGTCTGTTATCTGATTATCCGTGCAATATAAAAATACCCCGAAAATAAAAGTTCTCCAAATGCCCTGAAATTTAAATATGATTTTTTCTAGAATATTTGAGAATATTTGGCACTGAGAACACAGCAGGGGGTCAACCACCTGCCCATGAGGGTGGAGGGCGCGCCCTACCCCCTGGGCGCGCGCCCTGCCTCGTGGGCCCATGGTGGCCCTCCTCCACTTATCCTTTCACCCATACACTTCTTCTTCCTCCCCCAAACACGAACAACCAGCTCAAACCCGAGCCCAAGCTCGTTTTGCTGCCATTTCGATCTCCTTGCTCAAAGCACCTCTCACAAAACTGCTTGGGGAGATTGTTCCTTGGTATGTGACTCCTCCATTGGTCCAATTAGTTTTTGTTCTAGTGCTTTATTCATTGCAAATTTTTGATGCTTAGGTGACCCTGTTCTTGTGCTTGCATGTCAAATTTATATGGTCAAAAGTAGTTTAGATGCATGATATAGGCTCTAGGCACTTGTAGGAGTAGTTGCTATCAATATTATTGAGTTTGGTTTACTTTTATCTTGAAGTTACTAAAATTTTCAGAATTTTTCAGAAAATGATGAAGAGACTTTTGAGGGGCTCATCGAGCTGAAGCTCGAAGGAAAAGGCACCGAAGCCTAAGTATAATCTGCCTCGCACCACGGAGGTTCGGTCGTGTGAATGGTCTTCCGATGATTTCTTGAGGGCAGACGGGATTTATGAAGATTTTTATGAAATGGCTAAGAATGCAGGCCTCACCGCTTTCCTCCACGACCAACGCGATCAATATCTCTTACTCACAAATATCTTTGTGCAAAACTTTTATTTCCATTCTAGGAACTCACCACCTACGATGGAGTTTCATTTATATGATGAGCATAAGGAGATGTCACTTTATGATTTTTGTCGGGTTTGTTTAGTCCCTTTCTAGGGCAAGACAGAGGAACCACACAACGAGGATGTGAATGGGTTTATTGATACTATCACTGTAGGGGAAACAATTATTTTGCTCCACGGTTTATGCGGTGATAACTCTGTTAGTATGGGCGACATTATTGCTAAACAGTTAAGTCTGAACCGTACAAAGGGGTCCATCTTTGGAGGCATCTATGCTTCACGCCTAGCTGCACATTTTAACATACCCATTAGGCATTATGAGAAGGAAGAAAAAGTACTACCTCATGTTTATTTAGACTATAAAAGTATGGTGGTACATGATTTTATTGTTAAGAATAGGGAAGGAGAGCTTAAATACAAATTGTTCTTTGATAAACATCATCCTGAGACTATTACCCTACCTGCTCCTTCTTTGTTTGATTTATCTGCAGGCCGGTACCTTGTTCCGTTAGAGGCTATTCATGCCTACCGGGCCCCTGCACCAGCCATGGAGCCAGAGCCGGAACCGCAAGTTGATCCTTCACGATAGTCTAATTACTAGTGGTATGTTGAGATGATTGCCAACCAGTGGCAATCGGAGTCTTCTTCTTCTTCGCAGTACGACCCCAACTATTATTATGGATATCTGCCAGGCCAGCCGTGGCCATAGACTAACTTAGGCCAAAAGCCTAAGCTTGGGGGAGTACGTATTTCCCACCGACATTACATTCATGCTCACACACTCATTGCTAGATGTTGGTGCTCATACTTTTTCATTGTATCATCCATGCTAGTTTATTTTCCTTTTTATGCCTTCTTCTTGTGTGTTTGATTAACCTTAAGAAAAACAAAAAAAATAGTTGTATCTTTTAATTAGTTTACTTTCCATGCTTGTAGTAGTAATTAAAAAGAAAATCCAAAAAGATTTCCTGTTCTTCTTTTGCTTGTTGGGAGCTTTCCCGTGTAAATAGTTTTATTGCTTTTCTTTTGTGGGGGGGGGTCGATAGGAGAAGACCATAATTAAATTGTTGAAGTGGCTCTTATATGCATTATTGTTGATCTGACAAAAGAGTCCATATTTCCTTGTCTTCTCCTGTTTAGTGAATGCTTGCAGATTCCAGCTTAGTCCAATGCACGTGCACTATTATTATTATTCACAATGTTCCGTCGTGCAAGTGAAAGGCAATTATGATGATATATGATGGACTGACTGAGATGAGAAAGGCTAGTATGAACTCGACCTCTTTTTTGTAAATATGATTAGTTCATTGTTCCCGATTCAGCCTATTATGAATAAACATGTTTGCAATGACAACTAGAGATCATAGTGCTTATGCCATGCTTGATTAGCTATGAGTTATAATGGTTTACCTTGCGTGCCAACATGCTATTAAAATGGTTATGATGTGGTATGATAGGGTGGTATCCTCCTCTGAATGATTTAAGTGACTCGACTTGGCACATGTTTACGCATGTAGTTGAAACAAAATCAACATAGCCTTCATGATATTTATGTTCATGGTGGATTATATCCTACTCATGCTTGCATTCGGTGTTGATTAATTTTAATGCATGTTAATGACTGTTGTCGCTCTCTAGCTGGTCGCATCCCAGTCTTTTGCTAGCCTTCACCTGTACTAAGCGGGAATACTGCTTGTGCATCCAACTCCATAAACCCCAAAGTTATTCCAAATGAGTCCACTATACCTACCTATATACGGTATCTACCTGGCATTCCAAGTAAATTTGTATGTGCAAAACTCTAAACCTTCAAATAAATATCCTGTTTTGTATGCTCGAATAGCTCATGTATCAAATAGGGATGTCCGTATCTTCCATGCTAGGCGGGTTATTCTCAAGAGGAGTGGACTCCGCTCCTCACTCACGAGATAAATGGCTGGTCACCGGGATGCCCAGTCCCATGCTTTATGCAAACTAAATCAAAATAATTGCAAACAAAACTCCCCCTAGGACTCTTATTAGTTGGAGGCACTCGTTGTTTCGAGTAAGCCATGGATTGATGCTTGTTGGTGGAAGGGGGAGTATAAACTTTACCATTCTGTTTGGGAACCACTTATAATGTGTGTAGCATGGAAGATATTGCCATCTCTTGGTTGTTATGTTGACAATGAAAGTATACCGCTCAAAATATTATTCACCTCTGTTTCAAAAATCGAGCTCTGGCACCTCTACAAATCCCTGCTTCCCTCTATGAAGGGCCTATCTATTTACTTTTATGTTGAGTCATCATCCTCTTATTAAAAAGCACCAGTTGCAGAGTGATACGTCCATTTTGCGTCATGCTTTTATATCGATATTTATTGCATTATGGGCTGTTATTTCACATTATGTCACAATACTCATGGCTATTCTCTCTTATTTTACAAGGTTTACATAAGGAGGGAGAATACCGGCAACAGGAATTCTGGGCTGGAAAAGGAGCAAATATTAGAGACCTATTCTGCACAACTCCAAAAGTCCTGAAACTCCATGAAATACCTTATAATAAATAATGAAAAATCCTCGCCAAAGATGAAGACCAGGGGGCCCACACCCTTCCCACGAGGGTGGGGGCGCCCCCCTAGGGCGCGCCCCTACCTCGTGGGCCCCCTGGTGGCTCTCCGATGACCATCTTCTCCTATATGAAGTCTTTCGTCGAGAAAAAAATAAGAGGCAACCTTTCAGGACGAAACTCCACCGCCACGATGCGGAACCTTGGCGGATCCAATCTAGAGCTCCGACAGAGCTGTTCTGCCGGGGAAACTTCCCTCCCGGAGGGGGAAATCATCGCCATCATCATCACCAACGTTCCTCTCATCGGGAGAGGGCAATCTCCATCAACATCTTCATCAGCACCATCTCATCTCAAAACCCTAGTTCATCTCTTGTATCCAATTCTTGTCTCCAAGTCCGGGATTGGTGCTAGTAGGTTGCTAGTAGTGTTAATTACTCCTTGTAGTTGATGCTAGTTGGTTTAATTGGTGGAAGATCATATGTTCAGATCCTTTATGCATATTATTACCCCTCTGATTATGAACATGAATATGCTTTGTGGGTAGTTACGTTTGTTCCTGAGGACAAGGGAGAAGTCTTGCTATTAGTAATCATGTGAATTTGGTATTCGTTCGATATTTTGATGAGATGTTTGTTGTCTAGCCTCTAGTGGTGTTATGTGAACATTGACTACATAACACTTCACCATTATTTGGGCCTAGAGGAAGGCATTGGGAAGTAATAAGTAGATGATGGGTTGCTAGAGTGACAGAAGCTTAAACCCTAGTTTATGCGTTGCTTCGTAAGGGGCTGATTTGGATCCATATGTTTCATGCTATGGTTAGGTTTACCTTAATACTTTTGTTGTAGTTGCGGATGCTTGCAATAGAGGTTAATCATAAGTGGGATGCTTGCTCAAGTAAGAACAACACCCAAGCACCAGTCCACCCACATGTCAAATTATCAAAGTACCGAACGCGAATCATATGAACGTGATGAAAACTAGCTTGACGATATTCCCATGTGTCGACACTCTTATTTCAGTACTTACAGAGAATACCTTGCTAAAAACCGTTTATCGTTTCCTTCTGTTCCTCCTTGGGTTCGACACTCTTACTTATCGAAAGGACTACGATAGATCCCCTATACTTGTGGGTCATCAGAGAGCACCGCTGTCATTTGCATTCATTACTGTTAGTTTACATTGAGTATGACTTGACTGGATCTCTTTTACCATGAATTACAATGTCTAGTCAGTCCTTGGTCTTTAAAGGTGCTCTGCATTTATGTTTTGCGGTCTCAGAAAGGGCTAGCGAGATACCATATTGTTATATCATATTATGATTGTTTTGAGAAAGTGTTGTCATCCGAGATTTATTATTATGGCTCGCTAGTTGATTATGCCATTGATATGAGTAAACTTGAGACCTATGCGTTATTGTGAATGTGGTTAGTTATAATCTTTGCTGAAAACTTGAATGTTGGCTTTACATATTTACAACAACAAGAGCAAACAGAGTTTGTAAAAGTTTTTCTTTATCACTTTCAGTTTATTAACTGAATCGCTTGAGGACAAGCAAAGGTTTAAGCTTGGGGGAGTTGATACGTCTTCGTCATATCTACTTTTCCAAACACTTTTGCCCTTGTTTTGGACTCTAACTTGCATGATTTGAATGGAACTAACCCGGACTAACGTTGTTTTTCAGCAGAATTACCATGGTGTTATTTATGTGCAGAAACAAACGTTCTCGGAATGACCTGAATCTTCACAGAGCAAATTTTTGGAAAATATAAAAAATATCTGCAAAAGATGAAGGCCAGGGGGCCCACCACCTGTCCACGAGGGTGGGGGCGCGCCTGCCCCCCTACCTCGTGGGCCCCCTGGTGCTCCTCCGACTCCAACTCCAACTCTATATATTGTGTTTCGGGGAGAAAAAAGTCATAGAGAAGGATTCATCGCATTTTACGATACAGAGCCGCCGCCAAGCCCTAAAACCTCTTGGGAGGGCTGATCTGGAGTCCGTTCGGGGCTCCGGAGAGGCGAATCTGTCGCCATCGTCATCATCAACCATCCTCCATCACCAATTTCATGATGCTCACCGCCGTGCATGAGTAATTCCATCGTAGGCTTGCTGGACGGTGATGGGTTGGATGAGATTTATCATGTAATCGAGTTAGTTTTGTTAGGGTTTGATCCCTAGTATCCACTAGGTTCTGAGATTGATGTTGCTATGACTTTGCTATGCTTAATGCTTGTCACTAGGGCCCGAGTGCCATGATTTCAGATCTGAACCTATTATGTTTTCATCAATATATGAGAGTTCTTGATCCTATCTTGCAAGTCTATAGTCACCTATTATGTGTTATGATCCGTTAACCCCGAAGTGACAATAATCGGGATACTTACCGGTGATGACCGTAGTTTGAGGAGTTCATGTATTCACTATGTGTTAATGCTTTGTGCCGGTACTCTATTAAAAGGAGGCCTTAATATCCCCTAGTTTCCGTAAGGACCCCGCTGCCACGGGAGGGTAGGACAAAACATGTCATGCAAGTTATTTTCCATAAGCATGTATGACTATATTTGGAATACATGCCTACATTACATTGATGAACTGGAGCTAGTTCTGTGTCACCCTAGGTTATGACCGTTACATGATGAACCGCATCCGGCATAATTCTCTATCACCGATCCATTGCCTACGAGCTTTCCATATATTGTTCTTCGCTTATTTACTTTTTCCGTTGCTATTGCTATCATCACTACAAAATACCCAAAACATTACTTTTACTACTGTTACCTTTTGCTACCGTTACCACTACTATCATATTACTTTGCTACTAAACACTTTGTTGCAGATATTAAGTTTCCAGGTGTGGTTGAATTGACAACTCAGCTGCTAATACTTGAGAATATTCTTTGGCTCCCCTTGTGTCAAATCAATAAATTTGGGTTGAATACTCTACCCTCAAAAACTGTTGCGATCCCCTATACTTGTGGGTTATCACCTCTCCTCAGGAGCGGTACTACCACGCAAGGCGCGGAAGTAAATTTTTACTTCCGCTCCGGGCGCGGTACTACCGTGCCATCCCGGCGTGATACTACCGCGAGTGGAGTAGTGATATGTCTCCGTCGTATCTACTTTTCCAGACACTTTTGCCCTTGCTTTGGACTCTAACTTGCATGATTTGAATGGAACTAACCCGGAGTGACGCTGTTTTCAGCAGAATTGCCATGGTGTTATTTTTGTGTAGAAATAAAAGTTCTCGAAATGACCTGAAAATCAACGAAGATTATTTTTGGAATATATAAAAAATATTGGAAGAATAATCCACGTCACGGGGCCCACACCCTGTCCACGAGGGTGGGGCGCCCCCTAGGTGCGCCCCCTGCCTCGTGGGCCCCCTGACGCTCCACCGACCTCAACTCCATCTCCATATATTCACTTTCAGGGAGAAAAATCAGAGAGAAGGATTCATCGCGTTTTACGATATGGAGCCACCGCCAAGCCCTAAACTCTCTCGGGAGGGCTGATCTAGAGTCCGTTCGGGGCTCCGGAGAGGGGAATCCGTCGCCGTCGTCATCATCAACCTTCCTCCATCACCAATTTCATGATGCTCACCGCCGTGCGTGAGTAATTCCATCATAGGCTTGCTGGACAGTGATGGGTTGGACGAGATTTATCATGTAATCGAGTTAGTTTTGTTAGGGTTTGATCCCTAGAATCCACTATGTTCTGAGATTGATGTTGCTATGACTTTTCTATGCTTAATGCTTGTCACTAGGGCCTGAGTGCCATGATTTCAGATCTGAACCTATTATCTTTTCATGAATATATGTGAGTTCGTGATCCTATCTTGCAAGTCTATAGTCACCTATTATGTGTTATGATCTGTTAACCCCGAAGTGACAATAATCGCGACCATTACCGGTGATGACCATAGTTTCAGGAGTTCATGTATTCACTATGTGTTAATGCTTTGTTCCGGTACTCTATTAAAAGGAGGCCTTAATATCCCTTAGTTTCCAGTAGGACCCCACTGCCATGGGAGGGCAGGACAAAAGATGTCATGCATGCTCTTTTCCATAAGCACGTATGACTATATTCGAAATACATGCCTACATTAAATTGATGAACTGGAGCTAGTTCTGTGTCATCCTATGTTATAACTGTTACATGATCGATCGCATCCGACATAATTATCCATCACTGATCCATTACCTAGGAGCTTTTCATATATTGTTCTTCGCTTATTTACTTTTCCGTTGCTACTGTTACAATCACTATAAAACCCAAAAATATTAATTTTGCTACCGTTACCACTACTGTCATATTACTTTTCTACTAAACACTTTCCTACAGATACTAAGTTTCCAGGTATGGTTGAATTGACAACTCAGCTGCTAATACTTGAGAATATTCTTTGGCTCCCCTTGTGTCGAATCAATAAATTTGGGTTGAATACTCTACCCTCAAAAACTATTGCGATCCCCTATACTTGTGGGTTACCAAAACTATTTTCTGGCACTGTTGCCGGGGAGCATAGCTCTATTCTTTGAGTCACTTGGGATTTATATCTGTTGATCACTATGAAGAACTTGAAAGATCAAAGAACCAAGATTTTTCCCTCAACTACGAGGGGAGGTAAGGAACTGCCATCTAGCTCTGCACTTGATTCACCTTCTGTTTTGAGTAAACTTGCGACACCTACACTTGCTATTCATTCTGATATGTCGCATGTTATTGATGATGCCACTTCTGCTTTGCATGATACTTATGATGAAACTACTTCTATGCTTGATACTACTGTGCCACTAGGTGAATTTCTTGATGAACAACTTGCTAGGGCTAGAGAGAATGAAATTATTGAAACTGATAATATTGATGAAAGTGATGATGAAGATTCTCCACCTAGATATGAATTGCCTGTTGTTCCTGAGGGTTATGCTATGTGTGAAGAAACTGCTAGAGACTTCTTAGCTTGCAATGATAGATCTGATCTTAAGAAATTATTAGTTAAGCTTAATGAAAAGTCTTTGAATGCTAGAATGAAATATGACCCTACTTCTGCTACTTCACCTATCTTTATTACTGATAAGGATTATGATGATCCTGAGATAATTACCTTGGTTGAATCTGATCCTTTCTATGGCTATGAATCTGAAACTGTTGTGGCACATCTTACTAAATTAAATGATATAGCTACCCTATTCACTAATGATGAGAAAACTCACTATTATTATATCCTTAAGTAATTTCCGTTCTCATTAAAGGGTGATGCTAAAACATGGTTTAATTCTCTTGATCCTGGTTGTGTGTGTAGTCCCCAGGATATGATTTATTACTTCTCTGCTAAATATTTCCCCGCTCATAAGAAACAAGCTGCTTTAAGGGAAATATATAATTTTGTGCAAATTGAGGAAGAGAGTCTCCCACAAGCTTGGGGGAGGCTTCTCCGATTACTTAATGCTTTGCCTGATCATCCTCCCAAGAAAAATGAAATACTTGATATCTTTTATAATGGACTAACCGATGCTTCCAGAGATTACCTGGATAGTCGTGTTGGTTGTGTTTTTAGGCAAAGAACTGTTGATCAAGCTGAATTGTTATTGAATAATATGTTGACTAATGAAAATAATTGGACACTTCCTGAACCAACTCCTAAGCCAACTCCGAAGAAAAGAGGTATTCTATTTCTCAGTCTTGAAGATATGCAATAGGCAAAGAAATCTATGAAAGAAAAGGGTATTAAAGCTGGAAATGTTAAGAATTTACCACCTATTGAAGAAATACATGGTCTTGATAACCCGACACAGGTAGTAAAGGTAAATTCTCTCTATAGGTTTGATAAATGTGAAATCCCATTTACTAAGTTTGCTAGCCCGTGCTTGGATGAGTTTGATGACTTTATGGTTAAGCAAGAAAACTTCAATGCTTATGTTGGTAGACAATTGAAACACAATGCTGATATGCTTGAACACTTGAGTGATTATATGGATAATGTTAAAGGTGAACTTAAAATTATTAGTAAACATGCTTCTATGGTTACCACTCAAGTAGAACAAGTACTTAAAACTCAGAATGATTTGCTCAGTAAATTGAATAATAAGAAAAATGATAATGATGTTAGAGTTATGACTAGAGGTGGTAAAATGACTCGGGAACCTTTGTATCCTGAGGGCCATCCTAAGAGAATTGAGCAAGATTCTCACAGAATTAATATTGATGCACCTAGTCCTTCTAAGAGGAAGAAAAATAAAAAAGATAGGACTTTGCATGCTTCTAGTGAACCCGTTGTTGACACACCTAAGAATCCCGATGATATTTCTATTTCTGATGCTGAGACACAATCTGGTAATGAACATGAACCTAGTGATAATGTTAATGATGATGTTCATGTTGATGCTCAACCTAGCAATGATAATGATGTAGAAATTGAACATGTTGTTGATCTTGATAACCCACAATCAAAGAATCAACGTTATGATAAGAGAGACTTTGTTGCTAGAAAGCACGGTAAAGAAAGAGAACCATGGGTTCAGAAACCCATGCCTTTTCCTCCTAAACCATCCAAGAAAAAGGATGATGAGGATTTTGAGCGCTTTGCTGAAATGATTAGACCTATCTTTTTGCATATGCGTTTGACTCATATGCTTACAATGAATCCTTATGCTAAATACATGAAGGAAATTGTTACTAATAAAAGAAAGATACCGGAAGCTAAAATTTCCACCGTGCTTGCTAATTATACTTTTAAGGGTGGAATACCAAAGAAACTTGGAGACCCTGGGGTACCAACTATACCATGCTCCATTAAAAGAAACTATGTTAAAACTGCTTTATGTGATCTTGGAGCCGGTGTTAGTGTTATGCCTCTCTCTTTATATTAGACTTGATTTGAATAAGTTGACACCTACTGAAATATCTTTGCAAATGGCTGACAAATCAATTGCTATACCTGTCGGTATTTGTGAGGATGTGCCTGTTGTGGTTGCAAACATTACTATTTTAACGGACTTTGTTATTCTTGATATTCCTGAGGACGATAGTATGTCTATTATTCTTGGAAGACCCATTTTTAATACTGCAGGGGCTGTTATTGATTGCACCAAAGGCAATGCCACTTTTCATGTTAATGGTAATGAGCATATGGTACACTTTCCGAGGAAACAACCTCAAGTCCATAGTATAAATTCTATTGGAAAAATTTCAACAATCACTATTGGAGGTTTTGAATTTCCTCTTCCTACTGTCAAGTAGAAATATGATATTCTTATTGTTGGGGATGTGCATATCCCCGTTGAGGTAACCTGGTGTTATTCGTAATTTCTTCGGTTTTATTTTATTCGAAATGAGTTTGTTAACAAGACCTGATCAACCTTGTTAGTGGAGTCCTTTTGATGAGCATGAGATGGATGAAGTTAGAAGGCACAACTCTCTGTACCCTCTTTTTACTTTCTGTTATTTATATTAAATAAAGCAAAAATATTTTTTGTCTTTTTTCTGAATTATCCATGCAATAAAAATACCCTGAAAATAAAAATTATCCAAATGCCCTGAAAATTAAATATGATTTTTTCTAGAATATTTGAGAATATCTGGCACTGAAAACACAGCAGGGGGAGCAACCACGTGCCCATGAGGGTGGAGGGCGCGCCCACCCCCTAGGCGCGCCCCCTGCCTCGTGGACCCCACATGGGTCCCCTCCACTTATTCCAGCCACCACACACTCCTTCTTCCTCCAAAAAAAATCACTAGCCAGCTCAAACCCGAGTTCTTGCTCATCTTGCTCCATTTTCGATCTCCTTGCTCAAAGCTCCTCTCACAAAACTGCTTTGGGGGATTGTTCTTTGGTATGTGACTCCTCCAATGGTCCAATTAGTTTTTGTTCTAGTGCTTTATTTATTGCAAATTTTTGCTGCTTAGGTGACCTTGTTCTTGAGCTTGCATGTCAAATTTATGTGGTCAAAAGTAGTTTTAATGCATGATATAGCCTCTAGGCACTTGTAGGAGTAGTTGCTATCAATTTTGTTAAGTTTGGTTCACTTTTATTTTAAGTTACTAAAACTTTCAGAAATTTTCAGAAAAACGATGAAGAGATTTTTGAGGGGCTCATCGAGCCGAAGCTCGAAGGATAAGCAAAGTGAAGAGAACAAGAAACCCAAATATAATCTCCCTCGTACTGCGGAGGTTCGGCCATGTGAATGGCCTTATGATGAGTTCTTGAAAGAGGCCGGGATTTATGAAGATTTTTATTATTTGTCTAGAATGCAGGCCTCACCGCCTTCCTTCGTGACCAACATGAACAGTACCTCTTACTCACCAATATCTTTGTGCAAAATTTTCATTTCCATGCTAGGAGATCAACACCTTCGGTGGAATTTTATTTATATGATGAGCATAAGGAGATGTCACATTATGATTTTTGCCGGGTTTGTTTGATACCCTTTGAGGGCAGCATAGAGGAGCCACATCGTAATGATGTGGAGGGATTTATTGATATGATTGCTGTAGGGGAAACGAGGAAAGTTTCCAATGCGAGAATCACTGTGACGCCCCCGATTCAATCGTACACTAATCATGCACGCAAATGTGTACGATCAAGATCAGGGACTCACGAGAAGATATCACAACACAACTCTAAAAACATAAATAAGTCATACAAGCATCATAATACAAGCCAGGGGCCTCGAGGGCTCGAATACAAGTGCTCGATCATAGACGAGTCAGCGGAAGCAACAATATCTGAGTACAGACATAAGTTAAACAAGTTTGCCTTAAGAAGGCTAGCACAAACTGGGATACAGATCGAAAGAGGCGCAGGCCTCCTGCATGGGATCCTCCTAAACTACTCCTGGTCGTCGTCAGCGGGCTGCACATAGTAGTAGACACCTCCGGTGTAGTAGGGGTCGTCGTCGACGGTGGCGCCTGGCTCCTGGACTCCAGCATCTGGTTGCGACAACCAGGTAGAAGGGAAGGGGGAAAAGGGGGAGAAAAGCAACCGTGAGTACTCATCCAAAGTACTCGCAAGCAAGGAGCTACACTACATATGCATGGGTATATGTGTAAAGGGCCATATCGGTGGACTGAACTGCAGAATGCCAGAATAAGAGGGGGATAGCTAATCCTGTCGAAGACTATGCTTCTGGCAGCCTCCGTCTTGCAGCATGTAGAAGAGAGTAGATTGAAGTCCTCCAAGTAGCATCTCCAAGTAACATCTCCAGTAGCATCGCATAGCATAATCCTACCCGGCAATCCTCCCCTCGTCGCCCTGTGGAAAAGTGATCATCGGGTTGTCTGTGGAACTTGGAAGGATGTGTTTTATTAAGTATCCGATTCTAGTTGTCATAAGGTCAAGGTACAACTCCAAGTCGTCCTGTTACCGAAGATCACGGCTATTCGAATAGATTAACTTCCCTGCAGGGGTGCACCAACTTACCCAACACGCTTGATCCCATTTGGCCGGACACACTTTCCTAGGTCATGCCCGGCCGCGGAAGATCAACACGTCGCAGTCCCACCTAGGCACAACAGAGAGGCCAGCACGCCGGTCTAAACCTAAGCGCGCAGGGGTCTGGGCCCATTGCCCTGAGCACACCTGCATGTTGCGTGGGCGGCCGAAAGCAGACCTAGCCTAGTGGCGTTCCAGTCCAATTCGGCGCGCACCGCTCCGTCGCTGGCGTCACGAAGTGCTTCGGCTGATACCACGACGCCGAGTGCCCATATCTTTCCCACGTAGTTGGTTAGTGCGTATAGGCTCGTAGCCAACTCAGATCAAATACCAAGATCTCGTTAAGCGTGTTAAATATCCGCGAACGCCGAACAGGGCCAGGCCCACCTCTCTCCTAGGCGGTCTCAACCTGCCCCGTCGCTCCGCCACAAAGATCCACTCGCGGGTGCTCCACCAGCCGACCCGTCTTTGGTCACCACATGTATCATGTATAACGTATATAGTATATACCCGTGATCACCTCCCGAGTGATCACGGCCCTATAGCATAGCAAGGCAGACTGACAATAATGTAGGGCCAATGATGATAAACTAGCATCCTATACTAAGCATTTAGGATTGCGGGTAGGGTATCAATGACTGTAGCAACAATGATAGGCTATGCATCAGAATAGGATTAACGGAAAGCAGTAACATGCTACACTACTCTAATGCAAGCAGTATAGAGGAGAATAGGCGATATCTGGTGATCAAGGGGGGGGGCTTGCCTGGTTGCTCTGGCAAGAAGGACGAGTCACCAACACCGTAGTCGAACTGGGGGTCGCCGGCAGTCTCGGGGGTCTATCGGAAAGAAGTAATGGAGAGGGAACACAATAAATAACAGAACAATCAAAGCATCACAAAGCGTAACAAGACAATACGCGGTGTTTGGTGTGCCCTAACGCGGTAGTAAGTGATACCGACGAAGGAGGGAAACATCCGGGAAAGTATTCCCGGAGTTTCGCGTTTTCGGACAGATGAACCGGAGGGGGAAAGTTGCGTGTTTGCTATGCTAGGGATGTGTGGCGGACGAATGGGCTGCGTATCTGGATTCGTCTCTTCGTTCTGAGCAACTTTCATGTACAAAGTTTTTCCATCCGAGCTACGGTTTATTTTATATTAATTTTTAAAGTTTTTTTAAACAATTTCTAATTTATTAATTATTAATTAAATTCGAAACTAGTATTATTGCATCAGCATGACGTCATCAAGACGTCAGCAGGGTCAACAGTCAACTTTGACCGGGTTGACTGGTCAAAGGGGCGGTGGAGCCCAAGTGTCATTGTCTAGTTTAATTAAGCACGTTTAATTAGACTAAATATGTTCATTAGGCTAATTAATCAAAGTTAATTAAGTTAATTAACTAATTATCTAATTAATTAATTAACAATTTTAATCATCCCTTTTTTTTATATTTTCGTTTTCATTTTAACAGGGGCGGGCCCCATGTGTCATTGGCACACAGGGCGGGGCCCAACCACCAGTGGCTCCAGGGGCCTAATGGGGCGGGTCGGGCACTGGCGCCCGACAGGGCGCCCGGGGGCGATGGCGAGGCGTGAAGCGGGGTGAGGCCGCGGTGGTGCACGGGCGGCCGTGGCCGTGGCCAAAACGGCTCCGCGGCGGGGCTAGACGGGCAGCACGGTGGCGCACGCGAGCGGGACGAGTTCCGGCGCCCAGAGGCGTCGCGCGCGAGCATCGCCGGGCCGTGCGGGGAGGAGGCCAGGGTGTGCGGGGCACGAACGGGGCGCGGATGTGGACGCGGTGATCGCGGCCGCGAGTGGGGCATGTGCGCCGTGAGCGGGGGCTCAACAACGGGAGAGAGGGAGTGAGGAGGGGAGGCGGCGACTCACAGGGGTGCTGCAGGGGTTCGGGCAGCGGGGGTTCGAGGAGGTGGACGGGGACGACCGGGCGATGAGGAGGAGATCCGGTGAGGAAGCAGTCCGGCGGCGTCGTGGTTCCGGCGAGGGGGGGGGGCGAGCGGCGGCGACGTCGAGGCCGAGCCCCAGTTCCAGATCCGGGGTGGAGGGCGACGAGGCGGCGCGCGAACGGGCGTCGAGGAGGCCGGATGGACCCTGCCGGTGAGGTCCGGCGGCCGGACGGGCCGGCAGGCACGAGGCAGAGCAGGGGCTTGGGAAGGCGCGGCGAGGGGACGACAGAGAAGCTGCATGGCGGGCGGCAGGGCTCCGGCGAGTGGCGCGGGTCGGTGACGGGGCCGGGGCGGCACCGGGCGGCGGCGGCGGCGGAGGCGAGGTGCGGTCGGGGGTGAGCCCCGATCCAGATCGGGGGGGGAGAGGGACGAGGGAGTGGGGGGCCTCCTCGATCCAGATTGGATCGAGAGTGGGGGAAGTGGGGCGACGGGGGTTAGGGTTCGGTGGGAGGGGGTTATGCAGAGGGGGGGGGGGGCGCCTGGGCCGGCCTGGGGGCCCGATGGCCAGCTGGGCCACGGCCCAGCAAGGTGTCTCCTTCTTTCTTTTGTTTTTGCTTTGCCTTTTTTTTACTTTCTGTTTTCATTTAATTTAAAATATTTATACATTTTATAAAACTGTGTCTTCTACACCATAATCATCTATGTAATATCTAGTACAACCCGAACAATTTTATTTTAAGGTTTGAAAACTTTTATTATTTACCAAATTTTGAATTTGAATTTGAATCGGTTTCGAGCTAACTCGAGATTAGCAACTATAATCGAGGTGACGTGGCATCACTAGCAGAGGATCACTGTAGCTTAATTACCCGGGCGTCACAATTCTCCTCCACTACAAGAAATCTCGTCCCGAGATTTAAGAGGGGAGTAAGGGGGAAAGGTCTGGTTACGAAATCCTAACGAATCTTCTCAGTCTTGGTTGCTCTTCTTGAAGAGGTCGATCCATTACCTTGACATCATCATTTCTCTGCTACAGGTCATCATGGTGATGCCGCCCTTTTCTCGGGAACTCCAACATACTTACGAATAGGTAAGGGGGTATTCCGGCAGAACGAACCTATGCAAGGTTGACTATCTGGTAGCTAACATAGGGGAAGGTGGCGGAAAGTAACTCTCGAACTGGAACTCAAGTAAATATCGAGAGAAAAGTAAGAAGGTACCATGAGAAGTTTCAAGCGGGTAGGCAATCATCCGATGCCTGAAACAAAGTGTAAAAGGGGTCCAGAGCAATGGTAATAAGTTTTGTGTCTGATACCAGAATATATTACTAGGAAAGTGACCCCGTGAAGTACCTACGAAGTCAAGCACGAGGAATAACTTGGGCAACAGGGGTGTACAGGAGAGTCAGGTTTCGATCCTGTGAAACTGTGGGTTATGGGCCCACCATGTGGTTAAAAGTAGGAAGGTCGGTGACATCTTGCACGATCATGTAAGCAAGGCATGTCAGAGGAGAGTCTGAGGGTCATGTCGGCAACAACATAGGTACCAAGGGCGAGGGACGAAGAGAACCATTTTCCTGCTCGTTGAAACGAGGCGGACCAATAGGCAAGGTTCCCATCCATCGGTGGTTACCGGAATGTCATCAACAATAGTAACAAGGTCTTACTGACAGAGTTGTACATCGAGGTGTTTGCACAAGCAGTGGATTATTACTGCTTATATCATATAGATCATAGAAAAGGTTTAAACAAACCAATGGAAGGAAAATATGATCATCAGATTAAACAGAACAATGGAAAGGAAAATATGTTTAAACACATATTTCAAGGGTATATCCTTCCCAAGGACAAGCAGAGCAAGATATCCATGACAGGATATAAAGTAGAAAACCATTTAGGTAAGGGGGGAGGAATCTCATGATATTACCCGTACAACGGTGTTAGGATAAATGATAATTAAAATATAGCATCGTGCTTCAAACGTGCCTGTTGAAAATCGGAGTACCATTGACATGCTTCGAGATAGCAGTGACATGGTCTTCAGGTGAAGATCAGACTTTGGAAACACGAAGGATCCATCAGGAATAACTGGTAGAATAAGTCTTACAATTTCCTCATGGATGAATGGATAACCTTGCTGAAAAGGAATCTATAATGATAGGTCCTCCAGCCGGGGGGGTGCTAGGCATGTCATCACCTTACCAGGTCATACATAGACCAATGTTATAACTCTTGAAAATATGCCCCAACCATCATATCTGACCGAGGTTCAGATCCGATTGGTGTCAGGATACCTCTGACTTAGGATGCCAGAGAAGAAAAGGTGCAACACAAATTGATGAGATGACAATGTAAGATTCTCAAGAAATGAACTATGGGAGCGAGTCCAAAACAAGAGTTCATCATTAAACCAAGGAGAGGATGGGGAGGTGGCTGACGGTCTCAGCGACACTTCATCGAGATTTCCAACAAGATGGATTTCCACAATTATGTGAACATGGGGATAACATTTGTCATATCAAATGATATAATGAGGTATGCTCGAGGAAAACAAACACAAATAAACATTGGTTGAAAGGTGCGCCCGAAATATGGGTCGGGTTTGCACGACCAATGTCGGAATGGTGATTCAATAATCAATAGTCCAAGAACGAACGGCCGGCCATTAACTTCAAAGCAATAGGGTTGCTAGAAGGGCAGAATTCAAACAGCACTATTCACTTGTTGGTACACCGGTTGGAATGAACACGAGGACCAAGAAAGAATGGTGAGGGTAAGAAGTATCACCATACCAAGAATTCTTAAGAGGTGGTGAATTTCTCACGACATTCTTGACATAGCAGATGGTAATACTTCAAGGTAGAACATAACATAAGTCGGTTAACAATGAACTCAAGGTATAGCCACAACACAAACAAGTTTGTGTTGGAAAGAAGGCAAGGAAGTAGTCGATGACACACAATTCATCGAGGGGCAAGGATGGTAATTCTTATCATGAATTTGATTGTTATTCTGGAATAGCTTAGAAAGTTGATAATGATCACGACACATTTGTCGAGAGATTACCTGAAGATGTAATCGATCCGCGATCACATCAAGTCAAAAGAATGATGAAACAAGAGGTTATTGGAACCATGGGTACGACACAAACTCGGAACCAAGCTTGTTGTCTGAGGTGGAATGATAAGACAAGGAAATCAAGGTAAGCTTAGCTCAGCGTCGAAAATTATGCTCTGGGAAGAGGACCAGGTAGCACAGTTAAAATCGGCACGACAAGGATATGGCCAAACAGGCTAGGAATGACGTGATGGAATTCAAACTCGTAAGTAATGAAGGTTACCAAGAGTTGCTTAATCGCGATGCTGACTCGTGTCAGTTATCGGTGTCTTTGAGTGTTAAATAACTCAGAGCCTGTGAAAAATTGGAATCAATGAGAATGTAGCACTTGATGAAGAAATCATAAGAAGTTATGCAGTTCCGTGATAATCTTGAGATACCTAGGGGGTAACACTCGAGGACAATCCAAAGTAGAGCTTGGACTGGGGTATTGTTATAAAGAAGATAAGTGCTTAAACATGCATGAAAATGGTATTTAAAAGAGATCATGGTCGGAACCACGATTGCAAAAGCCAGATCCCAGATATAAGATGTACTTATACCAAGGGAATAATTAATTTAAGAGAAGCTTTAATGATAAGATCTACATTGTGTCCATGGGCATGAACACAAAGTTCAAGGTCGACTCCCACTTCCATAATGCATAACCTTCCATTCACTTCTCGCATTCGATGAAGTTATAGCGTTGAAATTTTATCTGGCAAAATACCAGAAGAGTACGACTCGTGAAAACTTTCGAGTTCACACATATTAAGGAAGGCATAGGTTCAACCCGTCAGGGTATCATGGAAACATATACCACAAGCTTCAATAGTAAATAACACAAGCTCGATAGTAGAGCATGGTTGACAAAAACAGAGGATACAATTTACCAAAGGCATTATATACCCGTGGAAAGGCTCACAAGGTTATTGAATATGAAAGACGATGTCGGATGAAATCCAAGAATGGATCGGGTGATCCACGACGGAGCTGATCTGAGTATCGGTACTCAATCAGAGGAAGAAAGAATGCACGGGCATCAGATTATAGAATAACCAATTAATTCGATGCTTAGATAACAAAGGAATTATGATTTCCAAAACAAGGGATCAGAAGCAGACGCTCTGATCAAGGATGGATAAGTTGGATAGACCAGGGGCACAATTGACGACAAATAGTTTGGTCCAGAACCAGCTCATGTTCGAAAGACGTCTGAGCCAGAAGGATGAATTCTAGGATCTGTTTGAGAATTGCAAGCATTCGCAACAAATCAAAACAACGGACTCCAAATGATAATGACAATGGATGTCAACAAGATTACTAGACTTATGGGATTAACCATAATGCAAGCAATCACGAATTTCAAGAGCAATAGGATGCTCAGGATTTTTGGAAGATCGAATGGTATTTCGAGGATTGGTGACATACATGAATCAACTGGGGATGAGTGGATACTCGGTAAGTGCGAGAAATTATCCGTAGGGGTATTCATGTAACAAAGAACTGCAAGGCAATAGTCACAAAGTATTCTCGGAACACTAGAGAATTTCGAGGTATCTTGTAATAACAAGATCGACTGGATATAGAGTAAGAACGACGGGTGTAAGTATTTATCCATAGGGATATTGCAATGGTAGGGAATTGCAAAAGCAACGGGCACAAGGTCTCGAGAGAATATCGAAAGGTATCTTCGGAATCCTTCGGTGCACAAGGTAATCATCTGGACTGAAGAGGCTCTCTGGGAGAAAGTATTATCGAGAACCTAGAGTCCGAGTTAGTAAAAATCGTTTAACCCGAATATAAGAGAGATCAGATTCCCAGAGTACAGATCGAGGAGTAAAAGATCCTAATACCACCCAATGGTGACGTGGGCCCATGGGCCGCACAACTATGTTAGTAAAAGTTTTGTAAAGTCTAGACTCGACTTCGGCCAAGGAGTTAGAAAGGGGGATCCTACAGGCAGTCGGCTCTGATACCAACTTGTGACACCCCCGATTCAATCATACACAAATCATGCACACAAATGTGTACGATCAAGATCAGGGACTCACGGGAAGATATCACAACACAACTCTAAAAACATAAATAAGTCATACAAGCATCATAATACAAGCCAGGGGCCTCGAGGGCTCGAATACAAGTGCTCGATCATAGACGGGTCAGCGGAAGCAACAATATCTGAGTACAGACATAAGTTAAACAAGTTTGCCTTAAGAAGGCTAGCACAAACTGGGATACAGATCGAAAGAGGCGCAGGCCTCCTGCCTGGGATCCTCCTAAACTACTCCTGGTCATCGTCAGCGGGCTGCACGTAGTAGTAGACACCTCCGGTGTAGTAGGGGTCGTCGTCGACGGTGGCGCCTGGCTCCTGGACTCCAGCATCTGGTTGCGACAACCAGGTAGAAGGGAAGGGGGAAAAGGGGGAGAAAAGCAACCGTGAGTACTCATCCAAAGTACTCGCAAGCAAGGAGCTACACTACGTATGCATGGGTATATGTGTAAAGGGCCATATCGGTGGACTGAACTGTAGAATGCCAGAATAAGAGGGGGATAGCTAATCCTGTTGAAGACTACGCTTCTGGCAGCCTCCGTCTTGCAGCATGTAGAAGAGAGTAGATTGAAGTCCTCCAAGTAGCATCTCCAAGTAACATCTCCAGTAGCATCGCATAGCATAATCCTACCCGGCGATCCTCCCCTCGTCGCCCTGTGGAAAAGCGATCACCGGGTTGTCTGTGGAACTTGGAAGGGTGTGTTTTATTAAGTATCCGATTCTAGTTGTCATAAGGTCAAGGTACAACTCCAAGTCGTCCTGTTACCGAAGATCACGGCTATTCGAATAGATTAACTTCCCTGCAGGGGTGCACCAACTTACCCAACACGCTTGATCCCATTTGGCCGGACACACTTTCCTGGGTCATGCCCGGCCGCAGAAGATCAACACGTCGCAGCCCCACCTAGGCACAACAGAGAGGCCAGCACGCCGGTCTAAACCTAAGCGCGCAGGGGTCTGGGCCCATCGCCCTGAGCACACCTGCACGTTGCGTGGGCGGCCGAAAGCAGACCTAGCCTAGTGGACTTCCAGTCCAATTCGGCGCGCGCCGCTCCGTCGCTGGCGTCACGAAGTGCTTCGGCTGATACCACGACGCCGAGTGCCCATATCTTTCCCACGTAGTTGGTTAGTGCGTATAGGCTCGTAGCCAACTCAGATCAAATACCAAGATCTCGTTAAGCGTGTTAAATATCCGCGAACGCCGAACAGGGCCAGGCCCACCTCTCTCCTAGGCGGTATCAACCTGCCCCGTCGCTCCGCCACAAAGATCCACTCGCGGGTGCTCCACCAGCCGACCCGTCTTTGGTCACCACATGTATCATGTATAACGTATATAGTATATACCCGTGATCACCTCCCGAGTGATCACGGCCCTATAGCATAGCAAGGCAGACTGACAATAATGTAGGGCCAATGATGATAAACTAGCATCCTATACTAAGCATTTAGGATTGCGGGTAGGGTATCAATGACTGTAGCAACAATGACAGGCTATGCATCAGAATAGGATTAACGGAAAGCAGTAACATGCTACACTACTCTAATGCAAGCAGTATAGAGGAGAATAGGCGATATCTGGTGATCAAGGGGGGGCGGCTTGCCTGGTTGCTCTGGCAAGAAGGACGAGTCACCAACACCGTAGTCGAACTGGGGGTCGCCGGCAGTCTCGGGGGTCTATCGGAAAGAAGTAACGGAGAGGGAACACAATAAATAACAGAACAATCAAAGCATCACAAAGCGTAACAAGACAATACGCGGTGTTTGGTGTGCCCTAACGCGGTAGTAAGTGATACCGACGAAGGGGGGAACATCCGGGAAAGTATTCCCGGAGTTTCGCGTTTTCGGACAGATGAACCAGAGGGGGAAAGTTGCGTGTTTGCTATGCTAGGGATGTGTGGCGGACGAACGGGCTGCGTATCCGGATTCGTCTCTTCGTTCTGAGCAACTTTCATGTACAAAGTTTTTCCATCCGAGCTACGGCTTATTTTATATTAATTTTTAAAGTTTTTTTAAAACAATTTCTAATTTATTAATTATTAATTAAATTCGAAACTAGTATTATTGCATCAGCATGATGTCATCAAGACGTCAGCAGGGTCAACAGTCAACTTTGACCGGGTTGACTGGTCAAAGGGGCGGTGGAGCCCAAGTGTCATTGTCTAGTTTAATTAAGCACGTTTAATTAGACTAAATATGTTCATTAGGCTAATTAATCAAAGTTAATTAAGTTAATTAACTAATTATCTAATTAATTAATTAACAATTTTAATCATCCCTTTTTTTTATATTTTCGTTTTCATTTTAACAGGGGCGGGCCCCATGTGTCATTGGCACACAGGGCGGGGCCCAACCACCAGTGGCTCCAGGGGCCTAATGGGGCGGGTCGGGCACTGGCGCCCGACAGGGCGCCCGGGGGCGATGGCGAGGCGTGAAGCGGGGCGAGGCCGCGGTGGTGCACGGGCGGCCGTGGCCGTGGCCAAAACGGCTATGCGGCGGGGCTAGACGGGCAGCACGGTGGCGCACGCGCGCGGGACGAGTTCCGGCGCCCAGAGGCATCGCGCGCGAGCATCGCCGGGCCGTGCGGGGAGGAGGCCAGGGTGTGCGGGGCACGAACTGGGCACGGATGTGGACGCGGTGATCACGGC
>NC_057812.1:506432831-506442091 GCF_018294505.1 Triticum aestivum | reverse complement strand
GAGCCCCGATCCAGATCGGGAGGGAGAGGGACGAGGGAGTGGGGGGGGCCTCCTCGATCCAGATTGGATCGAGAGGGGGGGAAGTGGGGCGACGGGGGTTAGGGTTCGGTGGGAGGGGGTTATGCAGAGGGGGGGCGCGCCTGGGCCGGCCTGGGGGCCTGATGGCCAGCTGGGCCACGGCCCAGCAAGGGGTCTCCTTCTTTCTTTTGTTTTTGCTTTGCCTTTTCTTTTCTTTTTTTTACTTTCTATTTTCATTTAATTTAAAATATTTATACATTTTATAAAACTGTGTCTTCTACACCATAATCATCTATGTAATATCTAGTACAACCCGAACAATTTTATTTTAAGGTTTGAAAACTTTTATTATTTACCAAATTTTGAATTTGAATTTGAATCGGTTTCGAGCTAACTCGAGATTAGCAACTATAATCGAGGTGACGTGGCATCACTAGCAGAGGATCACTGTAGCTTAATTACCCGGGCGTCACAATCACTAGCATACATTTTCCTGTTTTACGTTACTTCACAATATTTGCTAGTAGATGCTTAATTGGTCGCGGGAACTATGGGAACCTTTGTGCTCCTGATATTGCTATTTTGCGCCATGCCTTGTTTCATGACAGTACTTTCAGCTTAGACGATATTGTTGCTAGACGGTTAAATCTGAACCGTACTAAGGGACCCGTCCTCGGAGGCATCTTTGCCTCACGCCTTGCTGCACACTTTAATATACCTATCAGGCATTATGAGAAAGAGGAAAAGTTGCTGCCTCCTATTGCTCTAGATTATAAGAGTATGGTAGCACATGAGTTTATCGTTAAGGATAGAAATAAGACACTCAAATATAAATTGATATTTAACAAAAAATATTGTTGTTTATTACCTTGCCCGCGCCCTCTTTGTTTGACATATTTTCAGGCAAGTACCTTGTTCCGCCGGAGGACATTCATGCCTACCGGAGCCAGATGTCAGCTGCAGAGCCGGAGCCACCATCTGACCCTCACCGTTAGTCTGTTTATCAGTGGAATCCGGAGGAGATCGCCAGCCAGTGGCAATCTGAGGACCCTTCTCAGTACGACCCCAGCTACAACTTTGATCCATGGGCATAGACCAACTTTGGCCAAAAGCCTAAGCTTGCGGGAGTACGTATTTCTCACCGACATTACATTTATGTTCACACACTCATGCCAGTTGTCGGTGCTCATACTTTTTCATTGTATCATCCAAGCTAGTTTATTTTCATTTTCTCGCTTTCTTCTTGTGTGTTTGAAAAACTTTAAGAAAAACCAAAAAAAATAGTTGTAGCTTTTAGTTAGTTTACTTTCCATGCCTGTAGTGGTAGTAACTAGAAAGAAAGCCCAAAAAGATTTCTCGCTCTTCTTTTGCTTGTTGGGAGCTTTCCTGTGTAAATAATTTTATTTCTTTTCTTACCTTTGGGGGTCGAAAGGAGAGGACCTTAATGAAAATGTTGAGTGGCTCTTATATGCATTATTTTTGATCTAATAAAGAGCCCATATTACTCTGTCTTCTCTCTTGAATTGAATACTTGCGGATTCCAGCCTAGTCCAATGCACGTGCACTATTATTATTTTCCATACTATTCGGTCATGCAAGTGAAAGGCAATAATGATGACATATGATGAACTGATTGAGATGAGAAAAGCTGGTATGAACTCGACCTCTCTTGTTTTTGTAAATATGATTAGTTCATCGTTCTTGATTCAACCTATTATGAAAGAAACATATTTGCAATGAAAATTAGAGATTATAGTTGCTTATGCCATGCTTAATTAGCTAGGAGTTTATAACGGGTTACCTTGCGTGCCAACATGCTATTAAAATGGTTGTGATGTGGTATGATAGGGTGGTATCATCTTTTGAACGATTCAAGTGGCTTGACTTGGCACATGTTCACGCATGTAGTTGAAACAAAATCAACATAGCCTCTATGATATTTATGTTCATGGTGCATTATATCCTACTCATGCTTGCATTCGGTGTTTATTAATTTTAATGAATGTTCATGACTGTTGTCGCTCTCTAGCTGGTCGCTTCCCAGTCTTTTTCTAGCCTTTATTTGTACTAAGCGGGAATATTTCTTGTGCATCCAATTCCATAAACCCCAAAGTTATTCCATATGAGTCCACCATACCTACCTATATACGGTATCTACCTGCCGTTCCAAGTAAATTTGTATGTGCCAAACTCTAAACCTTCAAATAAACATTTTGTTTTGTATGCTCGAATAGCTCATGTATCAACTAGGGATGTCTGTATCCTCCATGCTAGGCAGGTTATTCTCAAGAGGAGTGGACTCCGCTCCTCATTCATGAGAAAATGGTTGGTCACCTGGATGCCCAGTCCCATGCTCAAATCAAATCAAAATAATTGCAAACAAAACTCCACAGGATTGTTGTTAGTTGGAGGCACCCGTTGTTTCAGGCAAGCCATGGATTGATGCTTGTTGGTGGCGGGGGAGTATAAACTTTACCATTCTGCTTGGGAACCACCTATAATGTGGGTAGAATGGAAGATATCGAGATCTCTCGGTTGTTATGTTGACAATGAAAGTATACGGCTCAAAATATTATTCATCTCTACTTCAAAACCGAGCTCTGGCACCTCTACAAATCCCTACTTCCCTCTGCGAAGGGCCTATCTATTTACTTTTATGTTGAGTCATCATCCTCTTATTAAAAAGCACCAGTTGGAGAGCACCACTGTCATTTGCATCTATTACTATTAGTTTACATTGAGTATGACTGTGACTTGATCTCTTTTACCATGAATTACAATGTCTAGTCAGTCCTTGATCTTTAAAGGTGCTTTGCATTTATGTTTTGCAGTCTCAGAAAGGGCTAGCGAGATACCATCTTGTTATATCATATCATGATTGTTTTGAGAAAGTGTTGTCATCCGAGATTTCTTATTATTGCTCGCTAGCTGATTATGCCATTGATATGAGTAAACATGAGACCTAAATGTTATTGTGAATATGGTTAGTTCATAATCTTTGCTGAAAACTTGAATGCTGGCTTTACATATTTACAACAACAAGAGCAAACAGAGTTTGTAAAAGTTTTTATTTATCACTTTCAGTTTATCAACTGAATTGCTTGAGGACAAGCAAAGGTTTAAGCTTGGGGGAGTTGATACGTCTCCGTCGTATCTACTTTTCCAAACACTTTTGCCCTTGTTTTGGACTCTAACTTGCATTATTTGAATGGAACTAACCCAGACTGACGTTGTTTTCAGCAGAATTGCCATGGTGTTATTTTTGTGCAGAAATAAAAGTTCTCAGAATGACCTAAAAATCAATGGAGATTATTTTTGGAATATATAAAAAAAACTGGAAGAAGAATCCACGTCAGGGGGCCCACACCCTGTCCACGATGGTGGGGGCGCGCCCCCTGCCTCGTGGGCCACCTGACGCTCCACCGACCTCAACTCTAACTCCATATATTCACTTTCGGGGAGAAAAAAACAGAGAGAAGGATTCATCATATATTTTTGGAACCTATTATCTTTTCATGAATATATGTGAGTTCGTGATCCTATCTTGCAAGTCTATAGTCACCTATTATGTGTTATGATCTGTTAACCCCGAAGTGACAATAATCGCGACCATTATCGGTGATGACCGTAGTTTCAGGAGTTCATGTATTCACTATGTGTTAATGCTTTAGTCCGATACTCTATCAAAAGGAGGCCTTAATATCCCTTAGTTTCCAATAGGACCCCGCTGCCATGGGATGGTAGGACAAAAGATGTCATGCAAATTCTTTTCCATAAGCACGTATGACTATATTCGGAATACATGCCTACATTACATTGATGAACTGGAGCTAGTTTTTTGTCACCCTATGTTATAACTGTTACATGATCGATTGCATCCGACATAATTATCCATCACTGATCCATTGCCTATGAGCTTTTCATATATTGTTCTTCACTTATTTACTTTTCCGTTGCTACTGTTACAATCACTATAAAACCCAAAAATATTACTTTTGCTACCGTTACCACTACTATCATACTACTTTGCTACTAAACACTTTGCTGCAGATACTAAGTTTCCATGTGTGGTTGAATTGATAACTCAGCTGCTAATACTTGAGAATATTCTTTGGCTCCCCTTGTGTCGAATCAATAAATTTGGGTTGAATACTCTACCCTCGAAAACCGTTGTGATCCCCTATACTTGTGGGTTATCAAGCAACAGTAAAATTTTAGTTCCGCACAATGGAGCGGTACTACCGTTGAAGTCGAACCTTCCCTGTGGCAGCTACCCAATGTTATTTCTACTTGTTTCATTTGTTTCGTTGTGGTCTTTGCATTGATCCGTCTCGCTTCTCTTGCGTGTTCTTGTGTTGATTGTCATAGGTGGTGGCTCCGGTTCCAATGTCCATCGATCGAATCCCATCTGCGACACAGGCTCGAAGTGCCTGCGCAACCAAGATGAGGCTCCAGAGGGCTCCAATGCCCCCAACGCAGAACCAAGTCAACCACAACCAAGAACAAGGAGCCAACAATGGGCATGGATGAGATGCCACTAGCTGAGTTTGTCACTCGAAGGAAGATCAACCCCTATGTGAATCCCCATGCAAACTTCAGAGGGAATGATCTGTTCTGGACCAAGCAGTAGAACCTTATCTTTTTGGATGTGCTCACAGCTCAAGGCCAAGCAGAACCTCTACGTGGACGTGCACTAGATTGATATGGTTCATATGACGCAGGATAAACACCGGGCATATTTTGGTGAGGCTTTGGACCTGGTGGAGCAGTTTGGCATTGAGGACTTGATCACTTTCCACTTGGACTTTGACCCTGAGATTGTGGCCCGGTTCTTTGCTTCAGTCCACTTCCATACTGATGAGGAACGAACCATGATGTGGATGACCAATGGACAACAGACGACCGCTAAGTGGAAGGAGTTTATGGATATGCTACAGGTTCGTGATGAGGGTCTCAACACGTCCATTGGTGTTCGCCCTCATGCCAACCCCAAGTCCGCCAGCAAGAACAAGCTTCAGCAGTACTATGTTGAGAAGAAGCTTCCCAGTGGCAAGAAGGCGTGGGTGCTGAACCCATTCCTTGACATCATGCATCGGATCTTCCACAACTCCCTCTTTCCACGCATTGGTGACAAGGATAAGGTACATGCCTATCTCGTGGATATGATGCTCATCTGTGAGGAGGCGCGTCGTGCTCAGACGCAACCACTTGATGTCTCACATATCATGTGGTGTGAGTTACGGTTTGTAGTGTTCAAGCCTTCTTGGGCTAAGAAGCTGGAGAATAAGATGAAGGCTCTATTCTGCATGTAGGCCAAGGGACAGTACATGTCTCATGTTGCTTAGAAGGAGAGTCGCCGTCGCGACAAGAGGATCTTGAGGACGTTTGGCGAGGAGATTTCCAGTGGGTCCCAGAAGCACATCACTCCAGAGGCAGAATGGATGGTGAAGCATGGCTATTAGTGGACTGAATCTGAGGAGGAGCCCATCCCCGCTGCCAAGTCCAGCGAGGAGCGTGACGAGTGATCACTTCAGCTGGGGCTACCACCTGTGTCGTAGGTGTCCTCTCTGCCTTTTTGGTGTCTCGATGCCAAAGGGGGAGAGAGTGTATGGATTTGCATGTCGTGTGTCGTGTTTGCTTCTGTTCTGTTGGATGCTTTCGTTCTGTTGGACCTTGTTTGCTTTGGTTTGTCGTGAGTCGTTTTCCCTTATCATATGGTGTAATACATATGCACTTTAGTGTATCTTATTGTCTTTCATGCTTAGTAGCCCGTGAGCTTATGCTATCTTGTGCCAGTTAACTTATGCTCATATGTATTATCTTGCCTCATCTATAAAATATAGGGGAGTGTTGATCCTAGTATGTGTGCCGTGCAGTCCAAAGCACATCTCCAGAGTGCACACATCTAGGGGGAGCCCGTCTATATTTTATAGATGTTGGGTTTGCCTATGCTTTATTTTATATCCCTATGTGCAAATCCCGTATTGTCATCAATCCACCAAAAATGGGGAGATTGTAAGGGCATATTTATCCCTTAGTAGTTTTGGTGATTGATGACAATGCTTTTGCGGACTAACCGTTTGCATTGAGCATTTCAGATATATCATGTCTAGGCACAAGACGATTTGGTGCCCCTCGAAGACTATTGAAGACGGCGTTTCTCTGTGTTTCTTTTTGGTGGATTTGAGTCATAGGAAAGCCGTACTATTAAGAGGGGGTCCGTGTTGGAAAGGTTTGGGTGGAATCAACACGTACACGTCTGTTCCTTTTGCACCACCTTTCCTTTGGTTCTTTGGAGCATCCTCTGTTTCTCCGTATCTCTACAAAAGGAAGGACTTCTAGTGTTGCTGAACTAGGGCATGCGGTAGTACTACTCCTCAGAGCGGTAGTACCGCAGGCCCCTGCGGTAGTACCGACCTTGGGCACGGTAGTACCGCAGGTGCTCATGGTAGTACCGCTTCTCGGACGCGGTAGTACCGTGGCCTCAGGCCAGGCTCAGCAGCACGAGCGGAAGTAGGGGCGGATGTAATTTTTTACATCCATGCCCTACGCAGTAGTACCGCTCCTGGCTTGCGGTAGTACCGTGTAGGATTTTTGCATAGATCGAAACTCAGCGGAAGTTGCCATGAATGTATTTTTATATGTGTGTGCCTTCCCAATCTAGACTATCCCTGCCTTGCGGTAGTATCGCAAGGGGGAGCGGTAGTACCGCGCCAGCGGTTCTACCGCCTTCTACTTCAACGCATCACGGCTGGTTTAGCTACTGTTGCGCCAGCGGTAGTACCGCAGTGCCATGCGGTAGTACCGTGGGCCCTGGCGGTAGTACCGTGTCTCTAGTGCGGTAGTACCGCTCGTCGCAGGCTGAGTTAGTGGATAACGGTTGGATTTGTTCTTCCACTATATAAGGGGAGTCTTCTTCTTCGAGTTGACCACCTCTTCCATCCCCAAGCTCCATTTTCGCCCAATCTCCCTCCCTAGCCAATCAAACTCATTGATTTTCTAGGGATTGGGTGAGAAGGCCCCGATCTACTCTTCCACCAAGAGAAATTTGATTCCCCCCACTAATCCCTTGCGGATCTTGTTACTCTTGGGTGTTTGAGCACCCTAGACGGTTGAGGTCACCGCGGAGCCATATTCCATTGTGATGAAGCTTCGTGGTGTTGTTGGGAGCCTCCAATTAAGTTGTGGAGATTGCCCCAACCTTGTTTGTAAAGGTCCGGTCGCCGCCTCCAAGGGCATCAATAGTGGAATCACGGCATCTTCCATTGTGTGAGGGCGTGAGGAGAATACGGTGGCCCTAGTGGCTTCTTGGAGAGCATTGTGCCTCCACACCGCTCCAACGGAGACGTACTTCCCTTCAAAAGGAAGGAACTTCGGTAACACATCCTCGTCTTCACCGGCTCCACTCTTGGGTATTGTAGCGACCAGACCTCAAACGGTCCAATCTCTGTGCTCCGGTGTCATCACTAGATCAGTAATGCTGACACCACACAGTACTTGAAGGATTCGTAACAGAGTAGCAATCACACACTTATTACATCGAGTGTCTCAATAGAGAACTTATTACAATAAATATTGCTTAAGGCCATCTAATAACGATAACATCGGAAGGCTTGGAAGATAAGTGAGTCCATCAAGTCCAACGGCATCACTGAGTATAGAACCACGACCTAAAACTCCTTAATCGTCGTCTGAAAAGTCTGCAACATTAACGTTGTAGCCCAAAACGGGCCAGCACATGGAATATGCTGGCAATGTAACACATAGAGAGTAATGGAATGAAACAGCTATTCTATATGCATATTTGGCTGGTGGAAAGCTCTATGGTTACAGTTTTGCGTAAAGACAATTTTTCCCTATTGCAAAGGAATAAATTTATTTAACTATCATGGTGGTTGTTAAACATTGAGAATGGTTGACAGCATTCTCAATCCCAATTAAGCATCATCATTAAACAAACCCATCAAAATTAATTTTATAGTAACATGTTGAGATTCACATGATAATCCAGGTACTAGATACTGAAGATGTCCATAACCGGGGACACGGCTAACCATGATTAGTTTATACACTCTGCAGAGGTTTGCGCACTTTTCCCCACAAGACTCGATCTCCTCGGTTGGATTTCTCGCACTACATGGTGTTTGAGAAACGGATGACCGAGACATAGTCTTTCAGAAGCGCTAGCACCTTACGATGGGTAGACCGTACCACCTACATCCCCTACATCTGCTAGTATACCACTGTAAGAGTTCGCACGACTTAGTCAACTATGCTAGAGCCCATAATAGCTTGTGGCTGCACACGGAAGTTTCTAGCATGAATAATCTCATGATCCCTTTGAGCCTGGGTGGCGGTCCATAAAAAAACAGGCAATCCTGGAATATCCAGGTACCTCAATCCACCCAGATGTGTGTTTAAGTTGCCACCTTAAATAAACCATTAATTAACAATCTCACATCTGTCATGGATACACTCACTCAATCCACGTCTACTAGCATAGCATGGCATAATAAGCAAACGTAGAAGTAACTCCCAAAGGTTTGATAATAAGCAGGTAATAGGTACTACCTCAACTACTTCCCAAACCCACAATTTAATTAGATCCTAATCATGCAATGTGTAAGGATTGATCTAATGCAATAAAACTGGGTAGAGGGAAAAACATGATCAAAGTGTTACTTGCCTTGCTGATGATCCGGGAAACCTAGCATTTCGAAGTAGCAAGCGGCGCACTCCGGGTACTCTATCGCAAACAAACAAGCATATAATAAGTACTCAACTAATGCATAGGTAAAACTCAAATAAGAGATCTAACCAGAAAATTTAACTTAAGAACTCTGGTTGGCAAAAGAGTCAAATCGAACGAAGCAACGAAGGACGAAAGGCAAAAGAAACAGGCTTCGTTTACTATTCTGGATCTAAGGCAATTTTTACAGTGGCAAAAACTTGTTTAAGTTGGTTAAACGGAAAGAGGGTTTCAAAACGAAACTCCAGGCGCTTGAATCGCTTGATTCCGATAAACGAGCGAAAAGTTAGACTAAAACGAAAATCGGATCAGAAATCGCGATCAGAAAAATCGCGGATTTAATCCGAAAAAAGAAAAACGATGAATAGTTTAACGAATGAACGTTCGTTAACTGAATCTAAACGAAGAATGCGTTCATTAAACGAATGAACGAGCGAACGCTCGCTGATTAGCCTAAAACCGAAAAAAAACCGATCAGAAAAAACGAAACTAA